>NC_045733.1:10237247-10537247 GCF_008692095.1 Etheostoma spectabile
GAGAGGAAAGTTTTATTAGTTTGAATCCGTTTGAAATACATAACACTAAATAAACTGTAATATTACTACTACTACTACTACTACTACTACTACTTCATGGCTTCTTCTATTGAACAACAAGTGTTTGTGCCGTTATCGGTCAAGGTAGGGCATCTGGTAGGTGCTAACAAAGAGCGATGTTTGGAGAAGTTGGAGATCGCAGGATTGGATACCGACCCTTAACTTCTGTCTCCCTCCGTTTTCGTGGACCTCATTAAATCGCAGAGTCTGCCCAAATTCAGTACACACGATCTGTAACACATTGTGGTGAACAGGGTATCCCCGTTCACTGGTGCTGATCAAAGCTTTTAAAAGTCTGGATGCTTACTGTTATGGTTTAGCGGACCCAAATGCAGAGAGGACACAGGCAGGCGGGAGAGCGTTTGACTGGGATTTATTGCCAAAAAAAGAAAGTCCAAACCAACACGGGGATCAAAATGCAAATAAAAATGCCACAAGGAAAAAACAATGTCCCAAATCCCAAAAAAGGCAAAAAAGAAACACTGGACGACCGGGGAGGATACACGTAGAATGACTGGGTTATAGCTACGTGATGCTACGCTAACGGCAGGGGCAGGTACCTCATATTGGCAACGTAAGACATCATTTTAGGGTTTGTTTTGTATTAACATCTCTTCTTTACTTAAGTAAAGATTTATATAACACATAGCCTACGTTTTTAAAAGACGTGGTCGGTCAAAGACATTTTTCTTCAACTTTCCTATTGTGCACTTCTGTAAAGTGTCTTGAAATACCTTTACAGAAGAAAATGAAATTGCTCTATGTCAATAAATGTCTTTAAGCATCTCTTTCAATTAAGTATCTCTTGATTAAACTGACATGTGTCTGGGCAGTTCATAGCATCCTGGTTACTTGAAACAATCCACCGACCTCGCTGTGGAGCCCCCCTGGGTTCTGCTGAGAAAATCACTAAACCGTGGGCACAGAATAAAAATCTGTTCCCTCGGTTTCATAAACTGTTTGCACAAATTCATAATCCGAGCTCTTAGTTTTATAAATGTGAGTAAAGTTAGAAATATATTTACAGATTCAAATTTCCGGGATCAGTTAATCTATAGCAAAATGTTATTAAATCACAGCGCATCTTTCCAAATGTACTAAATTAAAAAATTAGCTACAAACTAATTTAGGTGAGACGGCAGTAAGACAAGTGCTTAGTGAAAATGTGTATTAATTTAATGATTAAATAAGGTAGTGTCTCCAAGCTAACCTCAATTATAACTTGTCTCCTGCTAGTTGTACTATAGCACTTACTTTTAAAAAATAAGTTTGGAGACATGATGCCTCACTCGGTAGATAAAACAGAGAGCTCAACACAGGGTGAAAAAGAGGAGCTGTAGCAATGTGGAGTACAACAAAAACATGGCGTTAATTAAACCACATAAACCTATTCTGGTACAATCTTCAAATACTTAGACTTAGACTTAGACTTAGCTTTATTAATCCCTTTGGGATGACTCCCGCAAGGAAATTAAAGTTACCAGCATCCGATACAGCATATGAAGGAGAAAAAAGAAGAATACAATCATGAACCTGGTAATGAGCACAACATGAGCACTTTAATATGAGTGGCAGATCAAAAACAACAACCTTATATGTCAATTTGAAACAGTCAGCCTATGTTTGTCTTCCAAATTACCTTTCTTGTTTCTAGAAGGATTTCTACACAGCTTAGCTTTTCACACTCTAAAGAGTACTGATGGTAGAAGGTTAATGTCTACGAAAAACAATATCTAACAGTTCACAATCTGCAGCCACATGGCAGAGAGTTTAATGTTGGCAGCCAGGCTTGTTCTTATAAGTTGCTCAGTACTGACACACTGACTGTGTGGGCTGGCTGTAGGTATAAATAAAAATGTCAAATGTAAACATTAACTAAGTGAAAAATGTTGACCATCTGAAATTATACAGCTAGGCATACGCCTTGGGCCACTACAGTCTGACAGAAGTTATTAGCTCTCCAAGTTGTATTCAAATTAAACTTGTGAGCTTTAAAGGCCTTTCAAAGTTTAATTTTGTTATTTTAACCCAAACCATAATCATTTTCCTAACCCTATGACTAAGTTGTTCTTGTGCCTAAACCATAGACTCTTAATATTGATAATTAATACAGTCCATAACCAAACCCAGCTTTTATTATGGTGTTGTCAAATCAGACATTGCTTGAATGTGATGTTTTGCAAGGTAATATAGGGGGCATTTTATTGTTTAATAAGGAGGACTTATAAATACTGGCTTTACATACATTCATCAGATGGCCAGAACAACCCGATTAATGTTGATCGGTATATTTTGCTATAGTGTTTAAATTAAAAATGCAGGATGAAACATTTTGATAAATGTCCAAAAGAAATCTTATTGGTGGATTATTTGGTAAAGTTTGCTGGAGTGGACAGGCGATTCTGACCTGGACACTATTTATTTTACTATAATATTGTCTCCTTTAACCCAATACCAAATGTGTAGAAATTCCACTGCATGAGTAGACAGTAAAAATATAAAACGTTTCAACAGACTTTCCCCTCCCTGCCCCCTACCAGAGCTGGTGAGCCTGAGATGAGTTCCCTGAAATCATATACAGTTTATGGCACAATTTTCTTTGGGATAGTCTGATTTTTCTAAATCATTCAGGCGCACCAGTGTGAGTATAATTTGGACTGTGGTTGGCCAAATAGACCAATTCTCTAAACGTTTTTTTCAAACTTACAAAAAGCAATGTACAAAACATTGAAGATGCAGCTTCCCACAACTCCTGCAAAGCGATACATCTTCTTTCCAGTGGATCGCCTCAAGTCAATTTGAGAAATCACATTCAAGTTCATATCAAATCAATGATTTTAGTTTACCATCTTAATACTTTTGAACCAGGACCCGCAGTGTTTAGATTAAGTAGCTCATCAAGAATGAGGTGCCAAATTCAGTAGACAACATCTGGTATTTTAATGTGTCAGAAACATTAATCAGCATTGCATATATAGTATTGCTTTTGCTGCTATAAACTTGATCCCTAAATAAAATAAGAATTTACCCCAAAAAGAGGTGATACGATTTATCAACAATGCAGAACTATATCCGAAGGCCTGGTTTTCCATCACTTTCATACATCAAATGTACTGCAAAGTAAAACCAGCTACCTTTAAACCTCATCACCAGAGCAGATTTAAAGACCAGAATTCACTCCTTTGGGACAAACTGAATACATGATTCATACATCAAAGTATCACAAGAGAAATAATACACGAAGGAATGGGAATTCACACAATAATTTCTTGCTGGGGTACCCATAAAAAGGCCTTGTTTTTTCTACTAATCCTTGGCCCTTAGAGTTTTACGTTTTATTCATGTATGAATAAGAATTCAGATTACGACCTTATTATGACCTCATACTAATATAAGTGTATTAATATGGATTTCTGACCCATGGCCAAGATGGAGTACTCATAATTGCAGTGATCAGGGCACTGATAGTCACATGCTGTAAATGTAGTCACATCTACCTTTCATGTGTTATACACTGCGAGCCCAGGAACCAAGTACATCTACTGCCCATGTATATTTTATTAGGCTTATCATTCCTTTCATCACCATACTAAGATGATATTAATGTGGGTATTTCTGCTCCACTGCGCCAACTTTTGGGATGTTTAGGATGCAATAAATGCCATTCAGTTGATACAGTAGGTATTTCTTGAAGACAATTCTATTTGTATGTTCTCTCATTGGGCTTTATTCAGCAATCAGAATCAGAGAGCTCTGATTCAAATGCAGAAACCTGCTGTGAGGTGAGGAGGCGGTCCAGATGGCTGAATCAATTCAAACACTGCAAATCTGTGTGACTGTAAAGACTTTAGCTGCTGTTTGTTGGGGACGGGTGCTAATCAAAACCAGTTGTGATCAGAGGGAAAGTAGTCTTGCCTCACTGTGTCAGCGCTGCATGGTCTGGCTACACCGCTCATTTATTCTGGTGTTGGGGGGGAAAGGACGCTCCAACTTGTTTGTATCTTTTTAAACCAATCACAATCATCCTGGGGAACACTAAGCCCCAGAAGATGTGATGGTGCCTTTGCAAAATAGATAGCAGAGAAAGTGGGAGGGGGGGTGGAAATCGTACGGCTGCAGGCTTTATTCCAGCATTGTACATCTGGTAAACCAGACTAACGTTAAAGTTAAACGTCTAGTGTAAAGATGCTACTTGGAAGGATTTTTGAATAACTTCAAAACTAACCATACAAGCAAGACCACAGTTTAGAAACCGTGATGATCATATGTTGCAAGTACTCAGTCCTACATTGTAATATTCAATCCTCCAATACTAGTGTTGAAACAATTCATCAACTAATTGATTAGTTTATTGAAAGGAATGTCTTTTCTCAAGTAAAAGTGGCAAACAATTGCTGGTTTCAGTGATGACTTCTCAGTAATCGGAATATATTCTTATTTTGGACTGTTGATCAGAAAAAGCATGCAATTTCAAGATTTTTGACTTTAGGACACAATACAACAATAAAATGACTTTAATTCATCTCACAATTAGTCTAAAGCAAAGACTTGCAAGCAACGTTCTATCAATTAATCACATTGTGTGATGGTGGTAGGTTTCTGCATACTGTCCTATATGGTTGCATCATGTATAGCTGTGAAATATTTATGAAAATTAATAATTCTGAGTTTGATAATGTCTTGTAGTGTGAGGAGGACCTGTCCTTGGCCTTGCACATCTGTATAATGTTGTTATATCCTTCCATCCATTGTGCTTAAGCATCTGACCTCAAAAGGTTTGCCTCCATCGATTCTCAGCGTTCCCTTTTCATCCTTCACCCTTCTCACTGTGGCCAATCTTTGATAAAGAATACACATGATAAGGGTTCATTGTGAGCAAAAGTGACCCACAGACCCTTCATTTGCAAGCTGCTGAAATCTCCCAGCTGTGTTAGATTGTGAACAGAAACCTGCCTCAGTGAATGGAGCCCCACATGAGTGCTTTTTATTTTTGCCATGCCCTACTTCTAGCTCAAGAGCTCATTAAATAAGATCTTGTCTTAAGGCCTGAAATAGAAAGAAAAGTTGGAGGGGAAAAAAACGATATTTGTGTTTAGCCATGTAAATCTTATTGCCTTTGGGATTACTGGCGAGTGGCCACAGAGAGTGTGTGAACGATGGATGAATCCTATACATGCATCTCAAAATCCTGTCATAAATTTCTTACTGTTTTTTCCCTCACTACAATCATTCTGAGAGTCTGAATCATTCTGAGAGGCAAACATGCTGTGATTCTTAAGGAAAATAATTCAAAGAATAAAAAAACAGGATCATCCCGGCTTTAGATACCAAAAAGAGTGCAGATTTCCTTTCAAAAGCGGCTGAATTCTTCAAACACTGACAGTTACTGGTCTCACATTTTTAAACTTATGAAAACCTATTTAGTGGAGGTGATCATTTTAATATCACAATTTAGTACGTTTAATAGGAAATTCATACTCTTCACAAGTTCAAAGAATTACAGACCGTGTGAACCAAATGGGTTTCTATCATTTGAAAATTAAGGAACTCAGGATTGTAATGGGCCAACATTGTCTCCTAGAAAATATATACAAACAGATTTGCAGCAGCAAATACGTTTTAAAGGAAATGTAATGCTGACCAGATTAGGTGAATTTTTAACATAATGACATGTTAATTGACGCAAGTACATATTTAATTTTTATATTAGTTCGTTGCCTGAACCTAACACATAGTTCAATCATGTTTTAGTAGTATAAAACAGGTAATATGTAAGCGTAATTTCTAGGAGACAGGGTTGATTGGCCAACAGTCCTAAATCTTGTCTCATATGAACCCTGGAAAATGTCCAACAAATCTGGTGCGGACATTGACCAGCTTGCCGTTTCATGTATGTAGCACACAACAGGAGATTGTCGGTTTCAGACTCATTCTTCCTTACTTGAAATACTCAAATGCTATTCGGTTTAGGTGAGGGGTGGCGCCTGGGTAGAGCGTGCAGGAGGCAGGACATCATGCAGATTACATGCTGTCACGTAGCCTGTGCGTAATTTGGTCTTAAACAACTGAGTCTCTTGCCGTTCCTTGAATTTGTCTTACGATTTTGGCTCTTCCCCAACAGAAATTCATGAATCTTGTTGTTTCTTTCGTTAGACATTTTGTTACTATCTTTGTGTAAATGACCCCATCTTCTCCATCATGGATATTTGTTTTCTTCCATTTTTGTACATGCCGCCTGGACGCCATCAACGAGCCAACTCGCTCAATGGGAATTTTCCGGACAATGACTATTCACATATGGGCTCAATTGGACATCATACAGACTTTGGAGGGATATGACAGGATGAAATCTGTTTAATGTCCAGTCCAACTGATTTGAACATTAGCGTTCTCACATACGGCTCCGCTGGGTAATATAGATAATTTTAGGTTTGCAGTGCATGTGTAAAAGAGGCTTAAGATGAATTAAACCACTATTATCCCAGTTTGCTTTCAACTTGGGGGGCTACTGTCACATATTGTTCCTTTTTCTCCTCATGTTTTCTTCAGAGTGTCTTTTCTCCTACAGAGAAGAGCAGAAAATAGAGACAGCCAGCTGCTTCACAGTAAAAATCTTATGTGTGTCCAGTCCATAAAAAACTCTGTCTACAGCAGTCAAGCTTGTACAATGCAAAACTGAATAGAGCAAAAGATGGACAGCTGATGTCTTTGGGGTTTGTTTGTGTTTGTTTTATGTTTTTTTATTCAAATGTATAGTACGCATAGCCTGACAAGCCAGACCCACTTCAAGTTGTTGGGTCTGGGAAGTCACCATAAGCCGGGCTCAATCAAGGGGTCTCTAAGCGTAGCTCCTATGGTACCATTTTAATGCTATGAAGCCATCATCATCGACTGCCATTCATTTTGAAATTACTTTGACAGTGAATAACTTTACATCTGAAGCATTTAAAGACTCTATTTGTCCGTTGTTTATTTCCAAAGAAACACAACAAAGTATAAAAGGCTCCATTACATTGTGTTCACGTTATGGCTCCCTAGCAGACGTTTTTGTAAAAATAGGAGTGTAAAAACGATTGTGTCATAACCAAGCGACTTGCTGTTGCATATTCAACAAATCACCGTATTGCCAGGAGAAGCTCACAGACAGTTTGGACTTACATCAGCTCTTTAGGTTTAATTACTAATATTAACTAGCATTTTAGTTAGCAATAATATCACTGGAAAATTGCTTCTAATGTCCTTCTCTGGTCTCCATCCAAAGCAATGGGATTTGTTGGTCCATTTCCTTAAATGTCTGTGGGCTCAATCCGAGCGGCGGGATAAATGGTTGTCTTTCAAATTCCTTCTGCACGCAGTAGGATAGCGCTACAACCAACCAGAGCAACGCTGGTGGATAGATTAAACTTTTGCTTTATCAGGTTGGCAAATCTCCGAACACGTCTTTACTTTTTTAAGAATGACTTCAGCGCTTAAATGCAAGTCTTCCAGACTCGCGGCCAAAGCCAATTCAAAAGGCTGCTGTTCGCCAGCAGCAGCAGCCATCTTCTTTGTTTTCAAGTAGCAGGGAGTTCACGTGGAACCGTCTCTGCCGTCCTTATGTTAAGCCCACCCACTGACTCTATACACGATGTGCTTGGCCTGACTAGAGTTTGGTTTTTCCAGCTCACAAGCCAACAGAGAGTTGCTAGTCTGACCCAAGCTGTAAATGGCATGTTCTTCTGCTAGGGTGCATCTAGATTGCTAGGCTACAGTATGCATGGTTGAATGTAAGTTAATGGTTTTGTTTGTAAGCGTGGATGAGTATAAATGTATGGGTGCATGTGTATTTGTGTTGTTTTATATACATCTAGCAGACATCTATCCTGCTGTGGTTAAATCCTTTAGGGTGCTTTCACACCTCACATGTTTGCTTTGGTTAAAAACTAATTCTGGTGTGTTTGCCCATGTTTGTTTGATGCATTTTATTCTAATGTTTTTTACCCTTACTTACCCTTTACTTAATATTCATCATATATAAGGTCCAGCCGCAGTCACAATTTTGGGATATATGCTTATTTGCTTTCTTGCCGGGGGTTTCATGACAATATATTTAGGATTGATACCACTGTCTCACACCTGTACAGTAAATAGCTATGCCAACCAGCAAGTTAGGTGCAAGTTGTCCACCAGCACTTCTAAAGCTCACTTAGAAACATGTTTTCTCATTAATGTCAAAGAAAAAAATCAAATTCCAGTGACTGACAGTGGGACTGTTTCTTGGCAGGGACCAGTTGCCAAATAGTCCGGCACATAACATTTGTGAAACCCCTTTATCACTTTGGGTTTTGAATCGCTTAAGCAAATGAGGTATGATAAGTTCAATAATGAGCTTTAGAGTTACTAGCAGGCAATTTTGTTATAGTTGCATAGTATGAATAAAGATTTCCTCCATAGATAGAGCCATTCTAGCTGTTTACTACAGTTTCCAGGCTTTGTACTAAGCATAGCTAACTAGACATAGCCTTATATTCACAGGACAGATTTGAAGACGTTATCAGTCTCACTAACTCTCTGTAAAAATGAAAATAAGCATATTTTCTCAAATCTCTCAACTATTCCTTTAAACTTGTTGTTGCTTGGGTTGCTTTGCTCGGCTGCCTCTGATGATCCAGTTGTTGCTGTTGTTCTGAGTTTTTGGTTTCCCCTCTTGTTTGCACGCACTCACCGGCGTGCAGTTTAAAAAACAAACCAAAAGCCACAACAATTGCGCCGATATTTCTGTGCACCACGTTTGTCTGTTTAGGATGAGTATGATTGTGTTGTTGGCATACTGACAGCCTTGTGTCTCTTTGTGTTTCCTTTGCAGTTGGGAGGATGTGGCATACTAGGGGTGGGAGTCTGGCTCTCAGTGACCCAGGGGAACTTTGCCACCCTATCATCATCCCTTCCCTCCTTGTCGGCAGCCAACCTGCTCATCGCAGTGGGGACCATCATCATGGTGATCGGCTGTTTGGGCTGTGTGGGAGCTGTCAAAGAGAGCCGTGCTCTGCTGCTGACGGTGAGTTCTCTGGATGCTATCACTGACCTTAAAACACAAGGCTGTGTTGATGTGATGATGCCACGTTACATTGTTGTTGTTTGCATGACAAATAGCATTACTACCTTTCATAAAGCTTTGACATATATCATATAGCATTAGTTTCTCTCTATCACTGATTGATGTGGCTGGTGATTCTACCTGTCATGTGAACAGCTGCTGTCTGGGTGAGCTTTACTATGAAACATCTCTTCATTTTACGTTGGAGGTTTGTTGTTGATTAACAGAAGCAGACTGAATACGCACCGTGGGTAATTACAGGATGTTGGTGCAGTTTCTCTAATTCTCTCTTTTTTGTTGCACAAGTGAACATTTAAAGGTTTTTATATCCAACTGACTGCTAACAACATGACAGACTGACAGGATTTGCTGCTGTGAAGCAAATTCTCCTGATGGTTAAGAATATTAAGCTTTAAACAATGATATGATATGGTTTTAAGTTTGACTGGGACATTCAGACTTCTGACCGCTATCCACCAGCTGGAAGTTCACACTCAACGGCTACAGAGCTAGCTGTTAACTGCTTGTCTGAAAAGGATGTGATGTCAAGTTGTTTATCGAGAGAAAGACCCACCACCGGACAGAAATACACTCATCAAAACAATGAGAGAAACCACCTCTGACTCGGAATAGCACACACAGGAATGTTAACAGCCAAGAGCTTTCCTTTGTGGTTCATTGACAACCCATAGAAATAACTAATTAATTAGCCTAGCTGCATTTCAATTTGCCATCAAAATTGATGTGCATCACTTAATTGATCCTCTCCGGCTTGTTTAATTATAATAATAATAACAATAATACATTTTATTTAAAGGCGCCTTTCTCGGCTCTCAATTGTTATACATGTTAATAACGAAGTAAAGGCAACACTAGCATAGGCTAAAAATGACTAAAAACCTTAGAGGTTACTTTGCTTCACTTCAAACAATTGATTAATTGTGAAAATGTATTCAAAGACAGGTCTACACCGAGACACCACAGGCAATATCAGTATACCTATGATAATACACACAGGCAGCTCAATCCAGGCAAACAATGAATAATACATTTAGCAATGCAACCTCCATAACATAAACAACTTGTACTTGTCCATACAACTGCAGCAGATATCTTGCAGACAAAGGCAATAAAGGGGCATTGACAACATCTCCCTATTTCCCACTGCACTTGTTGCCACAATGCTTTTTCTTTGTGAAATTGTGTTTGAATTTGCGAAAAAGCCTGGAAGCTGATATCACCACCAATATAATGATTTATATATGTTTGTGATATATTATACTATACTACTATAAATGTCCCTATACAATCTTATTGCAATTTTAAACATATTGGTATATTCTGTGATGTATTGCAATTTATAACCTTTTTTCCAACTTCAATTTTTTTCCACTTTCAAATTATGTCCCCAAAAGGAAACTTTGTCAACATCTGTTTTACCTAAAAATATTTGATCTGTTTGTTCATCTCACTTAGATTTTGTTGCTGCAACATGAGATTGTCCAGCAGACAAACTGACCAACACAAATATATTACTAGATTGATTCTTGGCATCTGTATTAAAACACTATTGCCACAGAAAATACCGTGATACTATGCTGTATCAATTCCCCCCCACCCTTTCCCCGGTTGGGTTACTTGAAGGACATCGCTAATAAGCTGCAAGCTGAATTCTGCGTCAGTAGCAACAATCCTGACATTTCCAACATGTTGCAATCCAGAGACACATTTATCAACTTGATGAAAATCAATGTGAACACAGCCATGGCAACAGAATGCCACGTAGCTACTGCATTTGTAAAGAAAAATTATTTAATCTTTCTTTTAAAAAGGTGAAAAATGTATTTTGGCTGATGGGCAGTCCAGGAGTCTTATAGGGGCACTGGCTATTCAGTTAAAAAGAATAGTTTGGATCTTTTGAAGGGGTTGTATGACGTACGTATCCATAGTCAGTGTTTTACCTACAGCAGATTGTGAACGGCACGCCATTCAGTTGCTATGCTACATAGCTCTACTATATTAAAAGTACTGGTAATGTAAAGTCCTTCATGGCAATGATTTATTGTTTTTCTTTTTCTTGTATAATTGCATTTTAAATCATCTACACTCTTTCTAAGTTAAAATTGCATTTACATTTTGTGTGCTGGTTACTATATAATTATTGATATAAGCAAAAATCAGCAGAAGAAATGTGTAAGTTAAGAGTTTTTTTATTTTTATTAGCACAATGCACATTAACATAACATTTCTGCAAATGTACCAGTGTTAGCTAGCTAATTTTCAACAGTAGCCCTAGTTACCCAGCATGCATGTCTTTGTGGGGGGGGGAGAAACCAGAGAACCCAGAGGGAAATCTACACAAACACACGGAGAAGATGCAGACTCCACACAGAAAGGCCCAGAACAACCTGGATCCGAACACAGAACCTGCTTACTCTGAGGCTAACCACTCAGCCACCTTGCTGCCTATGTTCACTATTCAGCTTGCAAATTGATAAAAATTTTACAAACACAATGTGGTTACCAACACTTTACCACAATTGACAATCATAAATGGTGCCCCAAATTTTCCTTCTGTTTATTATAACGTATTATTACTAATATAAATCAAAACTGGATAGCAACACATAAAATAATAACGAATAAGAAGGATAACAAAGAAAACAGTGTAAGTAAAAATCATAAATTTCTAAATGATGATTTTGGTAGGCTCTGACACTTGGCTGACATGCAATTGGAAAGGATATACAGTATTTAAATACACTCACGGATATGCAAATCAGGAGACAGCAAGTGTTTGACATCAAACATTTCTCTGCTCTGATCTACATGCATTTTGCTCCAATTTCAAACCAGGCATCCCTGATAAAGTGTAAACCCCCAGCTCTTTAAAATATTAATAAGTGTTTTGATAAACAAACAAGCGACTCAGACACCAACACTGCGCAGCATTTAAAAGATAAAAATAATTCTGCGTGGGGAAAAAAAAAATCTAATTTATCATTAGAATAATGGCACAGCAGGAGTGAGCAATTATGAGCTCTGTAGGAATGAGTCTCGCTGTCGATCATTAGCAAGATCCATGACATTTTCCCCACAGTGACCAGACCTTACTGTGCTGTGTCAACATACAGTAATAAGACCAGGCAAATTATTAGTCTGCTTTATGAGTGACAAAGCCGCCCGTTCTTCATGGAGATTAAAAAAAAAAAACAAAGAATGACTCCGCTCCCTTCAAATTTCAAGGCTAATTCGCATAGTATGTTGATAGCTGATGAGGGACACAGAGTATTGCAGTGTCACTTTGAGATGTTTGAGGAATTACTGTTGCGCTCTGTGCTGGAAAAAGAATGATTGCTTTGTGTGTGGGTCTTGTAATTTGGTGCAACAAATATGCTTTTGAAAATTAAATTCTGTGATCTGGATGACTTCAAAGACATTTTAAGCCTTTAATATGAATTTAAAACGTCATTCCAACATGGCCAGAATGTATTATTGTGTGAGCTTCAGTATTGGGGGGAGGCTTTGGAAAAAGTAACTCAAAAAGGATATGGGTTGCAACATTAGCGGAAACACTCAAGAAAGGAGCTTTTAAAAAAAACCCTGAAAACCTATTTACTACAACAGTTAGAGTAGCATTGCAAAAGGATGTTGTGGTAAATGATGTTGTGTAAAATTGTGGTGTATATATTATAGACAGGAAACATTTTTGTCCATGTCTTTGTATTGTTGTCTTTTTGTTCATTGGTATGTTGTTTGCGTGTGCTTTCTATCTTACACTCCTGACTCCAGATCAAGTTTCCCATTTGGAATAATATTGACTGATAAAAATGTGAATCAACTGAAAGGAAAAGTCCAGCTAATTTTCTGTATAAACAATGTTGGCAAGACTCAGAGACATGAAACTCTCCCATTTAAAGCACAGAAGATTAACACCTGCAATTGACCCTTTATTGTGATTTCCCTTTATCTTTTTGTGCATGTTATGGGTTTAAAAAGTGAAAATGTCCCCCCTCCCCTCCCAAAGGGACTTACCATCTCCAACAGAAAACTCACCAACTGCTCCAAACAGCTCTGTTGTAGTCCAGCTTTTACTTCCGTGATAAATGTGTCTCGCTTTGTAACACATGTTAACACAGAAGGCTCGCCTAACTGCTAGCACGGCACGCCCTCGTACTCTGCTAGCTGAGTAGCGATGTATACATGTTACGGTTTTCTTTGTCTTGTTTGTCTTCATGTTGTTTGAAAATGCCATGTGATGTGATTTCTGTTGCAACCTCCCCCTGGGGACAATAAACATAAACACTAGCTTGTCTCAAACTGCGCTCTGACTAGCTTGCAGTGCTTACCTAGGTACTGCACATTGGCGACTCCCAACTAAGAGGGAACAGAAGTGAGATGTCTCACTCTGTAGCTAAAACAGAAAGCTCAACACACAGGGGGAAAAGAGGAGCCGCAGCAATGTGCAGTACAATAAAAATATAGTTATTTTTGGAAATTAAACAACATAAACCTATTCTGGTACAATCTCTAAATACAATTATGCGCCTGAAAATGAGCAGAATATGGGCGCTTTAAGGAGTAAAGTCAGAAATTCTTTATTTGTTTCTGCTGGTAACAGCAAGCAAAAGCTAATGAAATGAAATGAAACAAATATTCAGCCTTTTCAAAATCATTACAGTTCCAGGTTCTGTGTAAACTTTGGATGAACTCTGCCACTATTTGCCACAACTAAATTCCACACCATAGCAACAGAAACTTACTGGAGTTCTGCCATCACACTGAGGTTGCCAGGCAACCAGGGGAGGCCTCAGGATACTATCCTTCTCTGGTTCTCCCCGGTCAAATCGTGAACTTCAGAGAAGACGCCAGGTTTATTTTGATACATTTGGACAGAGCCAAGCTAGCAGTTTCTGCCTTTTTTCAGTCTTCATGCTACATTAAACCACATTTTGGAACAAAATCCAATTCGTAGTCCTATTAATTTTAAAAAGAGCCATTTGAAGACACTGCAATTCTTGAAGACACTGAATTTCAGTGTTATTGGTGATTAAAGTCACGTTTCACACCACTAAGTCCAGACAGTCAATATTAGTGGAAGCCAAAGGGTACAGACAAGGTGTGGTGGTTCTGTGACCTAATCTCCCTACAAATTAATCAGATGGGTGAGATCACTGGGGTGGGAATGGAAGCAGATTGTTTACTGAGCACTTCTTACATGGGTCTGAGATGTAGAGCCACTAAAAATGATTAGACCCACCACATTAAGAAAGAACATGGCTATTGCCGCAAGCGATTCCCTCAAGACAGGAAAGATCCCGAAAGGTATTGATTACGGAGGAACTGATGGATCGTGTGCCTGACATGACTGCTTCACCAGTCACACACACAGAGCCTTTGTAGCTTTCACGCTGTGTGGAAATCACAGCATGGATCCGCAAAAAGTAATCAATCCCTGTGCCTGGACTTTGATAATAGTTCTCATCCAGAGGCCCAACTGACAGATCAATCTCTGCTAATCAGGGATATCAGCACTGCTGGCTAAACAAGTCATAACATAAATTACAGTTACATGCAAGGTGTCGGGAGAGTATACATTTAAATAATGTGTGCATTTAGTCTTCAGTGGCCAATAAAAGCTACTGTTCTTCAGATACATTAAACGTCTACTTAAATGTAGAGTTAATATCCCAACATAAATCCCAGCTATCTAGTTACTGATTGCAACACTGTTTTCTGTGCTATGAACGACTCTACTGCAATAAAATAAGCTGCATGGAAATACTTACAATAATACTTTACAAGAAAAGCTTAACCCAGAGGAGCTCCATGCTGGCCGTTGGTGTCCTGGAGGTTTTTGTTCCCCCTTGAAGGTGTCAGCTAGATATGGACCAGCTGTGGCTCATTAACTCTCACGGTGCAAAAACTGTAATGGAACAAAAACCTGCAGGACACCAGCTTACCACGACAGAATTGGAATGTCTTAAAGGACCACTTTGCAGAGTTGTTTCGCTCTTGTGATCGACTGACATATAATTCACCATTACACGTGTAAGGGCTATATGTAGCATTGTGTGATGGTTTATATATAGATGTGTCATACAGTGTAAAAGAAGTAGAAATTATAGTTAATGAGTTAAGTACTTTCCACAGTATTTAATTCATCAACTCAGACTTCAAACTTCAGAGAGAAATGTACATTTTACATCACTACATTTGACTCATCCTTACTTTCAGTTTAAGCTTTAAAAACACAACATAATGACCTCATAGAATACAGTTATTTGTTAGATTAAACCAATTTCCAGCCTGTCTGAAACCAATGTCTGATGGGGCCCCTTGTGACATTACAGATATATGAGTTGTTAGCAGTTTTACCAAAGACTAATTTCCCATTTACACTTTTTAGATGGTTTAATTTTTACATTTCTTTTACATAACATGTCATTTTGCTGACGCTTTTATCCAGAAAGACTAACAAATGCTATATATGTCAAAGGACACATCGGTTTATTTATCCCAGGGGGAATTGAACCCAGATCTCCCATGCCAAAGGCATATGTTATATCCTCTACACCATCACCATCCATAACTTTATTTAACCTTTAAAACTCAAAAGGTAAATTATCCAATATTTGGATAGTTAGACAATATATAATAATGCAGGAAAGATTAGAGAAAAGTCCCAAAAATATATATAAATATGTTGCAGAACTTTGTGTTTTCTTTTTACCTTCTTTGTCTCTACTTTCAGATTTATCTTGTGACATAAAAGGGGGGACCCCAAGATTGGGAACCACTCAACTAAAAATGATGCATAATAAGTAATTAAAACTACAGTAGCTCCACCTAAACCTCTTAGTTTTCCTGCAAAACAGGTTTTTTACTTGGAATACATTTTGCTTATAACACTTGAACTGGGACTGAAGATGAGTTCTAAAACAAGGGCTTTTACTCATATGGAGTATTTTTATATTGTGGTATTGGTACTTTTACTACGGGATCTGAGTACTTCTCCCACCACTAACGGTAGATTGTGAAGTTTAAAAAAAGGGTAGAATCTCTGAACATAAGTATGTTGTTTGACAACAGTGTCACTACCTGATGTGAGTTGCGTGGACCTACACAAGAATTTGGTTCACTGCTGGCTACAAGTTAGCATCAAACACAACCAAGGCTGTCAGTTGCATGGCGTTTTGAGCTAACGTTAGCAATCAAACAATCATAGATAGCTAAATTGTGAAATGATTTCTATCTTCTGTTATTGTTTGTAATGAGAAAAGCTTATTATTTATGGATTTCACAAATTTCAGTATGACACGTTATGTCGTAAACGGTTTAAATCTGAGCATGCTCCGACTCAGATCTGCACTCGACTCCCAGTGACAAACCCTTTACAAAGCTTTCATCTCCATAGAAACATGTTTCTAACCCTATTTCATTCCTTTTACTTGGATCCACTATAAATTGTTCTCATAGTTATGCTGCTGTAAGCCCCTGCTGCCAACAGAATAATGTATTTCAGTTTGAATGATGATAATTCAGGAACACATATCGAGCCTGTTTTGGTCCTTTTGTAATGGGATCCGAGGCTTTGTTTATAATAATTTATCACAGTGAGACACTTAGCACATACCAGCTCCAAACAACCCCAACTTCTTAGATTTTAGCTCAGATATATCGCATCCCTGTTTACTTACACAAGCCCCTATTTTAAGCACAAGCTACCACAATTACAACAGATGTAAATGTGTTTTCACCGCCTGCTGTTATAAACAAGAGTGTCATGCAGTCTTGTTAGGCAACAGCTTTTTAAAGTAATTTCGAGCAAATAATGCTGTTCTTTATTTTACGTCTCAATTAAAGCTTTTTTAAAACTTTTCAACCAACTGTTTTTATTTATTTTTTCATTAACCTGACTGTGAAGTTATATCTACGCTTTTAAATAAATTGTGTTTCATCAAGTAAGCTTTAGAACCATTCCCCTGCACTTAACTTAATTGGCACACTGTGTTTGCTTTGCTTTTATTATCAGCCTTTCACAGTTTACAAACAGGTTGCCGAAATTAACTGTAAATGATGAAAAACCCATTTGATAGAAGTAACCCATTCATGCAGCAGTTTGAAATTCCTCATTCAATTTACAGTGTTTTCTCAAAGCGCTTCAGCATAATTGTTGAATGACTATTAAACTCCCTCAAACTATATGACCATTTATATGCACATTAGGTCAGTTACTCACATAATCATTTATATTTGCTTTGGCACAAAATGCACAGAGTAAGCCTTGCAGATCAAAATAGTTTGCAATCATTTGCTATTGAATCGTATTACTCTCAAACGCATTTATACATATATTCATTGTGTAAATCCCTACATGCAAATAGAGCACCCAACATTCACAGGAACCGGTCACATATACATAGTAGATACATAATAGGTATGTGGTTTTGTTGTAAACCTTTTCAGATGAATTGACTTAGGCTATGTGGCAAACAATACGATTTACAATACAATCTTCAGGTGAGGATGTCACAGCAATAGTTGCATTGCAAGGGAGGATATCAGTGTGATGTTTATTAAATGTTGAGGCCAGAGAGAGAGGAGAGATTGAGGCCAGAGAGAGAGCCCATGTTTGTTTTTGTTTTTATTTAAAAAGTCTTGACATGAATTCAACTTGTTATTAGCAAATATGAATCCCCACTGCTGCTTGGCCTATAGTCAAGGTAGTCACTAAAGCAATCCACAGGTGTGTGCCACATGAATGTTTAACGTTAAAACAGGATTTATAAAATCATGCCAACAATTATTAGGCTATTTGAATAGCTTAGTATTCTATGCTAAAAAGGTATGTATAAAGGTTTTAGGCTGCCATACAAGTTATTGTAGGCCCAGTTTAATATGCAACTTCATTTTATAAAATATATGCACTAGGGGTCCCTGCTCCACCTTCTTTCAGTTCAGGGGTCCTTGGCTTAAAAATGTTGAAACAGGAGTTATTAATTTTGATTGAGCAATGACCTTTGTAAGTCACAGAGTGATGTGCTGTACCACGTGGTGTGAGGATTGACAATTGGAACTTGGTTTCAGTAAATGCGCCAAAGCAATTTGAGAATTGGACTTTATTACAAAAGCAAAATGCAATCTTCTGACATCCAACTATCCCATTAATTCTGCATTTTGCCTGTGGTCTAAAAAAAGGCATGACAACTTTATTTAAACATTATTTCTGGGAGTTTTTTCCAGATATGTGGAGCATAAAAACTGAGCTGCTGCTTCTCCCTGTTTAGTTCTGACTCTAGGGACAGAAAACAGACCTGTCCCAGACGACCTGAGATGCCTGGATGGTTCATAATGTGTCAGAATATCAGAAAGCACCATAAAGCATTCAGTGCTTTATAAACCAGCAGATGTACGTTAAAAGCAATTACTTGAGAGACAGAAAGCCAGTGTAAAGACCTCAAAACGAGTTGGCAGAGTCAGTAGTCAACTCTACTAAAGATAAAAGCATGGACAAGCTCTACCAAATCCTGATGAGAGTCAAGTCCTTGATGTATGCATCTGGTGATAGTAGGCTGACTTTGTAATTGTCTTAATGTGGCTGTTGAAATGCAGGTCTGAGTCCATGACGACGCTAAGATTTCTGGCTTTGTCCGTTGTTTTTAACATTGCCGATTTTTAAATGCTAAACCTTTTAGTTCCCAGAACAACCACCTCAGTTTTGTCTTTGTTTAACTGAAGAAAGTTCGGGCACATCAAATTGTTGACATGTTAAATGCACTCTTTGTATTGGCCCATAGTCCCTGTCAATATGGTTATGTAAATTAGTAGATTCAAATGACCAAAATGAGGAGTTCAATTTCTTTTTAAGAGCATATTAATGGGGAAATATTCAGAGAGCCACAGGGGAGGGGTCTGTTTGTTTTCCAAGTGTTGGTGAGCAGCAATTTCTAATTCTTAACGATGCCCCTGTGCTCTCTGCTGGGATTTCATGGGCTCCAATAAACACCCCAAAAACACAAAGGAGAATTAGCAGATATGAAAGTTTTTCTGTCGCTTCTATGTTATTTCTTCTTTGTGACCGTTTTAAGGATGAAGTTTAAAGGTACCCTTCCACATAAAACCGTTTTTACTTGCATTTTTTGAAATACGTTAGGTCCAAATGTGTTTGGGTTATGTTGTGAATGTGAAAACTGCTACCTCCTCAGCTCTAGCCACTGAAAAGAAATAAGAGGAGAAATCAGGCCAATTACAACAGCTGGTCAGTCTGACGTCATGTTGCCTGAGCTCATTACTATTCATGAGCTCGCCCAATTGCGCTGGGTAAAGGATGCTGATAGCCAGGCTCTCATTGGCTAGCTGTTAGCCAATCAGAGTCAAGCAGCTTAACTCGTTGAATATTAATGAGAACTGCCACAAATTGAGCTGAGTCTTCTTGCAGGCTTTCTATACCACGCTAGAATGGCTTACCATGACATTACCACCAAGTAATGAAATACGTGCGGCAGGGCACCTTTAAACGTTTAGGACTCCAAAACAATCATCATAAACCATCAGAGATCGTCAAACTAAATTTCATATAAGACGCAGAGCAGCATATTAAAGCTCAAGTCATTTTTTAAAACAAAATAGCTTCAAGTAATGACTCCGGCTGCTGCAGGCAACTACTTACAGCAAAAAAAAGATAATCTTCTTTCGCTATCTGTCGAGTACTAAACAAGTTAATATCCTGCAGCTAAAGACTCATGTTTTTTTCATAGATAGATATTTTTTTAAGAGTTGGAGGAGACCAACCTGAGTGAGATGGAAAGTGATATTCAGATATTTCATTTGACAAGTTCCTGGAAACATTACTGCAAATAAATGCTAATGATCTGGTTCCAGACATCTGAATTGCTGTACACGTCTGAATTTTTCAGCTACTGAAATACCATGGCATTGTGCCCATCACTATTTTTTCCCATCATCTTCCTGTGCCAGAACCAGAAGATTGACCAAAAGGGCCCCGAAATTGTACACAAGTGTGGAATATAAAACACACCTTACAAGTTTGGAGATTTTTTTTATCAACATTGCATACCTTGTTATCTGTTCCTTACAACTAATACAGACAGCCCCAAAAAATGACAATGATACTTTAGTAACCACTGACTGAATAAGGCAAAATGAGCCCCCCTACAGAAATCAGCTAGCTTATCATGCATGTCTTAAAAATTTGATGAAAATGCTACTCTGCATGCGTAAATAATTAGCATTTGTTAGCGATTTTTTATGTTCTTGACCAGACCCACTGAATCTAAATTTCTTGCAGAGTACTTGCACAGTTGTCACCACTCTTAACACTGTGGAGGAAATATCCCAAAAAGACAACATGGCTCAGATTGAAACTTTATTTCAGTAAATCTGTCTCCGTACTGTTTCTCTGTTGGTTTCTCATTCCATATTTTTAAAACTCTTTAAAATCATGTTTTGGTTGCAGAACTGTGGTGCATAATAATAAAACGTCAAATAGTATGATTTGAAAGAACCTTCAGAATGTCAAATATTCAGAGTGAAGAAAACTGTTGTGCCTCTTCACTTGTTAAAAGGGATTTCAACATTGAATTTTCTTAAAACCACAGTGGAGCAATTTCTTCAGTTTAAATAAACCCCTAACAATCCCCCCAAATTGGAGTTACCAGGAATTTCACACAACACAGGAGCATGAGATTCAGACAATGAAGCCTGACAGAACAATAGAAATTGATTTCAGATGGTTATTTAAGAGCACCTCATGAAAAGAGCCTGAGTGAGTCAAATACACCGTGGGCTACATGCTGTTACCTAGTTGCTCTCTCACCTTCCAGCGTTGCCCTGTTTAGTGATTCATTCATGCAGCTGCTTCCAAAAAAGACCTCATGGGGCAACTGACAGCCCTGCTTGATGCCTTGTGAACCAGCAAACACTCGCATCTACTGTGTACATGGAGGATGTGTAGCCATGATGTCTCTTAGAAAACAACATCTCCACTTTAAAATTAGTTTTGAAACCTCTGAGATGGTTCGTGCATGTCTCATTCTTTGTGCCCCACTCTAAAAAAATGAAATAAACACAAAGACTAAGTGTACAGCTATGCCTGCAGCTCTGTGAGGCTACTTATGCACAGCGGTGCTTTGAGCTAAATGGTAACGTCAGAACTCAAAAATTGCACGAAACCAGGATAAGGGATTAAGTCGGGATATTCAAGTTATCCTGGCTGAATTTAGCTTTGACTTGGTTGCACAAAAGCAGGTTGAATTAAACCCAGCCATTGAACCATGGAGATTTATTCTTTGTGGTTAGCCTGGTCCAGAGCAGGCTAGCAGCCAGGCTAAGATTAATCCTGGAGTCTCATGTGTTTAAATCAGCTGCCGCCCTGATCCAAATAAACGTGTTTAACAGTTATTCTGTTGTCTTCTGAATGTGTTCTGCTTTATTTTTATTAACATGCATTACTTGTCACTATTGTTGTCTCGAGTTTGATTTAAACCCAGTCAGTCTGCATTGTTTTGAAGCAAAATCACTTATTCAGATCAGATGTTCAAAAACGTGCATGGTTTGAAATAAAACAAATCTACCTGCATTTCTTTTATTTGATTATTTGTTTGCAAAACTCAAAATTAAGTAATAATGCCTTTTGGGAATTTCAAGACAGAATTGAATAGGCCGCGTCTGGTTGTTGGAAGTCGAAGATTGGAAATTGGAACCTATGGTTGGGAGATATCAGGCTACTGTTGACCAATTAAAAAAATAATTGACATGTCTAAGTTTCGGTGCAGTTGTTTATAGCACGGGAGTTTACATTCACCATCACCGGGGCTATCAAAAGTGCTTGTTCTTTTGGTGCGTCAAAAGTTCTATCTACGAGTTGAGCAACCCATTCCAGCCCCCCCGCTGGTGGGCCGCTGGTGGGTGGAAATACCAGGCCCTATTTTTGTTCCCAGTCCGTCACTGCTCCCAGCTAATCCCGCCTTGTACGGACCAAAGATGCAGAAAGAGTTGTCTAGCTGATGTGATCTTACCTAGCTACTGAGCATGTGCGACTCCCAACAAAGATAGTATAGAAGTCAGATGTCTCACTCTGTAGCTAAACAAGTGAGATATCCCACTCTGTAGCTAAAACAGAGACCCAAACACACAGGGTGAAAACAGGATCTGCAGCAGTGTGCAGTACAACTAAATTATGGCATTTTAAAATTGAAACCATGTAAGCCTATTCTGGTATAACCTCAAAGCAATTATGAACCCGAAAATTAGCATAATATGGGCGCTTTAATTACCCAAATCAAATTAAGGCAACATCCAAAACCCCTGTAATACCATGTCATATAAACATGGTTCCTATATTTTATATTTATGGGGTGGTGGTTGCAATTGGAGTTTGCATCTTCTCCCCGTGTTTGCGTGGGTTTCCTCTGAGTGCTATGGTTTCAGCCCATGTGCATCCCAGACATGCATGTAACTAGGACTACAGTTGATAATTAGGCGACTGACTAACACTGGCACATTTACAGTCATAATTATCTGTACCAATTTCCATGGCAGTCCACCCAGTGGTTGCCGAGATATTTCAGTCTGAACCAATCCAAAATGCACCACATTCTCTGTAGATGTATTTGTCTAAAGACGCAGTTGATAATCTGCCATTTCATCAGATCTTTTTTTATCACCCACTGGAACATTACACCATTGTTTCTCAAATGATTTCCCCCCTCCCTGGTTTAGACAGTCACTCCCATGTGTGGGAGACATGTCCCTAGCAGAGTGGTTGATGATTGAGCTCGTAATTGTTCTAAGCACTCACACAGGCTCACGGGAAGAAGATGTATCACCCATCAAGTAGCTCCCGGAGAAGAGTGGTGGGTGGGGACTGGGGAAGAATGAAGTGTGGCTTCTTTTAAAACTCAAAAGTGGATAGAGGAAAACTGTTTATCACTTCTCCCAGTCTGTCCTACTTGCTATGATTGTCCCCCCACATCCACTCTCTCTGCTCTCTTGACCTGTCAGTTAGAAATATTGATGCTGAACGATGGACAGCTTCTCTTCAATCATCCTTACTTTGCCAACTCCTTCTCCTTGACACTGTGGTCATTTCATTCTCTTTTATTGTCCCCCCCCCCTTCACACTCTCTGGTGCCTGCTGTGCATTAACCCTTCTTTTCAAGTTGTACTTCATTCTTCTCATTATTCTCCCTTGTTTTTGTGTGCTACTCACTGGTAAGTGTGTTAAATAACTCCACTCTCTTCCCTTTGTGCATCCACAGTTCTTCATCCTCCTCCTGCTCATCTTCTTCCTGGAGATTCTTTCTATCATGCTTTTCTTCATCTACCAAGACGAGGTAAGACACCTAAATTGCACTCAACATGTAATATCCTGTGGTTTCTCCACCTGAACAAGAAAAGAGGCTGCGACAAAGCCCTCCATACGTCATGCAGAATGCTTATGATTCAGATAGAAGCTGCCATGCAAAATGATGCAGCAGCGATGTTTTGAAATTTATACAAGCAGTGTTGTTCGCTGGTTCAGAAAAGAGCATGCCTGCTGACATTATGTATCCACAAAGGTTGGATAAAACTGTCTGAGATTCATTTCTAATATGGTTTATGCATGGACTTCACACATTATCATCTATCTCTGGGACACGATCGAAAAAAAATACACTGTCAACAATTTCCTTTCCTTGTTAATAAATCTTCATTTATCTCAGCTCATCCATTTTGGATAATTTCCCCTGTAAATAAATAAGTCAAGCAAGACAAAAAAAGCAGATGAGCAATCCCTCTCCTTATTTGTAATCCCTTCACAATTCAGATAAGGGAAATTGTTAAATTCAATCCATCTTAATTAAGGGTTTGAGTGCTGTAATTTGGATTTGTGGGAAAATTTTAACAAAATAAATATGCTATTGTTACATGGTTTTGTAAATATTAAACCCTAAGACTCGTGAGTAGACAGTGACAATGTGTCTTCTAGTCTGACCATAAACATCTATCACACAAATAACAGCAAACATCTTGACAATGGGTATTAGTTGCACTATGGTGAGAGTTTTAGTAGATTAGTGGGGCACTGGAGGGAATTACATTCCCATAAGAAGTCTGGATTGATGATACGGTTGAGTCGAACATGTTAAAATATGGTCCAAGTGCCTTCTAAAAAAAATAAAAATAAAAAACTCTACTTCAAGTCCCCTTGAACATTATGTACAAGGTATAATGCAGAACTGTTGTTGCCACTGTCAGAGGACCACTGACTATTCACGTAATCAATAAATAATAAGGTTGAATTCTTAACAAGATTCTGAACTTATTGCAATAGAATCAAAAGTCCATAGCATTTATTGTTGTATTGAATCATATAGCTTGTTAAATTAAACTTCAGGCAACATGGCAAAGAGTAAACAGTGCGGCAGCTGTGGCTCAGTGGTAGAGCGGCCGCCTTCTGTCGGAAGGCTGGTGGTTCGATCCTGCAGTCCCATGTCAAAGTGTCCTTAGGCAAGACACTGAACCCCCGATGTGGCATCGGAGTGTAAATGTGTGAGTGTTTATCTGATGAGCAGGTGGCACCTTTTACAGAAGCCTTGGCCACAGTGTATGAATGTGTGAATGGTGAGACATTGACAAAGACCACAGTGTGTGAATGGTGTGACATTGACAATGACCACAGTGTGTGAATGGTGTGACATTGACAATGACCACAGTGTGTGAAAGTGTGTGATTGGTAAGACATTGACGAATACAAAAACGAAGGACATTTACTCGATTTCAACCAAACATTGATTTGTTTTTGGCACCTATAGCACATTGCGCATCACCACAAGCCTGTGAACACAGAGGCCTCAATGAAGAGAAAGGGAGAGCATTGCAGAGCCTGGGAGCACTTTATTTTATACGGTCTATGTTTAAAACTCACAGAAGAAAGAAGTATTGTTTTAAATCGATTAAAAACTTTTGATCGTGAACAGCGTGAATCGAAATCGCGATTTTAGATTAGATTAGTCGTCCAGGCCTATCTGTAATCAGATCAAATGATAAAATGAACTGAAAAAATCTGCAGGGGCAAAATATTTCATTTAGTGTACATTAAATTGGACGCCCTATAGAGGCATGTGAAAACGAACTTGAAATGGAGACCCATCATAAATCATTGGCAATTTCAAACCACTTGCGTTACATTATTCATGTGTTGGGACAGAGAACGTTATCCCTGAAGTCTTAAGCAGAGGCCACTCATGACTCCAATGCCTTTGTGCTCTTTGATAAATAACAACCTACTTTGATATTTCCCCCACTTTCTGTCTGAATTACATGTGCAACCATAGACCTGGGACCTGTATGTTCTTTGTAAAAAAAATTGTTTTATTTGTTATTCTAATTCCTTCAGGACTACATAATAGCCAAATGTGTTGTATTTCCATGTATGTCTTTGGTGGTGCAACACAATGAGTATTTCTGGACCGGCACGTTCTGGCGTTCAGCCAAACACTGATCTCTTTAGCTTTTAATGAATGTTGTCTTTTTGTCATGCCTCACCTCTCTCTTAGTATCTGTGTTGCCTGATGTTCTGTGCACCCCATTATTCAACCACTGAATAATTCAGTTTTAAGTACCCAGGACAGAACACAGTAAAAAATTAAAAAAATAAAAATAAAGAGTTAGTGATAGTGTTGTAGATGTTCTGCAGAGCTGGTTCACCGCAGGACATTGCTTACATTAAACAATGGGTGGCCATTACCAGTTCTGTAATTTGTTTAAAACAGCAAGGGAATTTTTATAAATTGTTGAAGGAGAAGATAAAACCTGTACAGTATAATATATCAAAGTATATTTAACAACATTGGTCACTTTATTTTGTGAAAGGACTTGACATTTGTACAATGACTTTAAAAACTCGCCATTGGTGTTATCTTCATCAAGTAAGCGTGCATGGGTTTTTAAACACAAATGGTGTCGTTGACCCAAGTCATAGGAAGTATTCTGAGATTACAGTTTATTATCTGCACTGTATAAAACAGTCCACTCTTTGCATCTACCCTGCAGCTTTCTTTTTTTCTTTCTTTTCCACGAGATTGGTGTCGTCCCCCCCCCCTCCCCCCCTTCTGCTACGTGGCCAAGATGTAGACCACGCAACTTTTTGAGTGCAGCACCCAGTTACTCATAGTGCACTGCATTTACTAAAAAAAAAAAGCAAGTGTATGTACGGAGGTACCTGATTCAAGACTTGGCATTGTTTTGCGTATACAAACTGATATAGAATGATATGAAAACAAAAAGGATCTGTGTCTTCTCTATACATTATACCTCATTAAGAACAGGAATTGTTGTTCCACGTTTTGGGCAGAAACCACCTCTTAGTGGATTCATTCTTTGATGCTCGCTGCTGTTGTGTGCCACATTCACCTCATTAGTTCATAGAAGAAAACACACCCAAAAGGGGAATGATGGCTGTTCATTTGGAGTTATTCCTCATGCATGTGATGAAGAAATTAACTGAAAATAGTAAAAGAAATGTTTCACATTTGACAAATCTTTTGATGATGATGAACATGTATTCTTTTCTAAATCATGGTACCTTGCTCCCTTCTCCATGATAAATTTGCTGCTTATATTAACGAAACATTTTAGTATCATCGGAGATTCTGGCCTTGGTATTAATTGTTTTGGGGTTTTGCGTACTTCGCTGTGACTTTTGTCTAACTGCAGTAATGTCAGGCAATATCAAAAGGTCATTGTGACATCTAACACACTTTAAAGCAAACTCAAAACATGTCTTGACTCTGATAATGTAGTTAATTGTTTGCATTGTTTTCAACAGCTTAAAAATAAGGTAACTTTTATTTGTGGGAATGTACTTTGGATAATAGATACACAAACTTACTAAGTTAAAGAACGTAATACTTCTTTCCACACAAATGTAGGACCCATATTTTAAGAGATCCTTGTCAAAGTTACTAGGGTTTTTATCTTCTATTGTCCCATGGGTTTTAGAGCTCTACTTTATCTCTGATTATCATCAGGATCTGCTGCTTTGTCCCTCCTCTGTCACCATGGTAACACCATGGAAGCAGTTGAGTACAAGCCAATGCCAGTCCTCCAGTGCCTTCCATATGCCATAACTTAAACAGAGTGTAGCAGCAGGGGCATGTTGATGAACTCCATGCCAGGCTTCAGGGATGGTCACGCTCAGTGGTCTACTTTATTACAGCGGCTTAAGACCTGATAAAAAGCTCTGTGACGCAGCTGGAAGCTACTTCAAACACACCTGAAACAGTCAACGTTTGTTTCACTTTGTTGGTTCCTAAGGATGATGAAAAGTTCCTAGGAGGTTAACTTTAGTGGAGCCACTGTGTTTCAAAGTGTCTGAGTCAATAAAAATGAGTCCTACTCAGCGGCGTGATATCAAAATTGTATGGATGGGTGTTTTATATACCACATCGGCGTGGGTTTACAGCCTCGTCCACTTGGCTCTATCATCACCTCAAGGAAAAATGACTCTGCCAAACAAAGACCAATGCAGAAAACAGCAGAAAACCAGCATTATTTTAAGGTTTGAACAATTATCATTTGTATTGATACAATTTGTGGCAGTAGTTGTAGAAGTAAGAGTAGTAGAATTGTAGTAGAGAAAGTGATCTCTTGACAAGAGTCCAAAGGTCTCTGTATTGACAACCACTGAATTATGAAGTCTTAAGAGCCTCTCAGTCCTCTTAAGTGTACTCAAGTAGTTCATTGACTGATTCTTTGCATATGTATGCTATTCTTTGTTTACATTTAATATGCATTTACTGATCTGTATTGAATTAGCTATTTCAACATCAAGTTTAGTTGCATTTTTGCTATAGTAATTGTTATAAGTATAGTTCAGTTAGTTAACTTGAACAGAGCAGTGTGTACAAGTCAAAAGTCATATCCCTGAAGCTAATATAAAAAAACTGTAATGTCAACAGGGAAGCCCCCCCACCCCCCCAAAGTAACTAACTATTTCCTAACAATACCAATACATTTGCTTCATAGCTGGATAGCAGAAGAGCAAAAATTAGCAGCCAAGGAATGTGAAGACAAAACCACAAGCGAATGTTCAGCACAGCCAGCAGCCTAACCGCCTCACAGCCTTGTAGCCAAGCTCACAAATACCAAATGAACATAGTCAAGACATAAATTCACAACATGCATGTTATCACAAACTAATTTGAAAGAACTAGAACTCTTTTCTGACCGTCTTTTTAAAATAAGTTTGGAAGCCTAACCTTACTTTCAATATTTTTAAACAAGGAGAATGGTCTCCCCTGGTCCTAAAATGGTCATAAATCAATTTAAGAGTACGTCCTCGTTTTATGAATGAAGAGCTGAAGAGTTGAAGCCTGCATGCTGTGTGTGTAGACCAATCAGTGGGAGTCATCCCTGCAAACCACCCAGGTTCCCGTACTTTCAGAAAATACTCCCTTTAACCAGGGAATTTGGGAGGGAATTTAGTGCTCAAAGTGACAAAAGTTCCTTACAAGGTTCCTAGTTCCTGGTGGAATGTAGCAGCTTTAGCCAACTCTTCAATAATAGCTAGCATGTTACCAGTTTGCTCTCCAAAACACAGGAGCACCAATTAGCTCCACAAGTAATCACTATGTCACCAAGCCTTTTGTGGTGTGACTGGAGAGTATAGTTGCATTCATAAGAAAAATGAAGCAAATGTTTGCTTGCCTTTGCAAATGTGTTATGTTATGATCCATGAATTGTATTTAAAAGCTATTTATATACATATGTTTTTATGTAAATATACATGTAAAATATACATATGTTTTTATGTAAATACTGCATCATAATATTCCTTTAACTATAAATACCGTACACAGCCACACTCCTTATTTTTCTTTGTTTATATTTCTGCTCTTTTTTACTATACTATATTTCACTATTTGTGTGACTGCAACACAGAGTTTTCCTTTGGGGATCAATAAAATATTTCTGATTTTGATTCTGATTCTGATGTTACATTTGGTATTTGCAGTGTATGGGGTGACCTCACCAGAAACTCTTTAGTGTTTTCGCCTTCAGCTTTCTCTCCTCTCCTCTCTGTTTAGCACAGCCATAGGCCATAAAGCGCAATGTTCTTTACTCAAGTTGAAACATTTTGAACTTCAACAGATGCTTCCACCTTTCAAATTAATTCAAAGAAACACGACAGGCTAGCTGTTTATGAAATGCTACATGAGCAACAGTGGTGCAGCAGCACGGTTGGGCATGTAAAGGCCCTGCGGTGTTTTCACTTACAGCTAATTAGACCTCTGCTCAGGTTGAGTGTGGGCAGGGCTTTACAATATAATAGGCTACTCTTAATACTCTTTTAAATAATGAATTTATGTAATTTTTAAATAACCTATCTCAAGGAATAAAACACTGGCAGTGGTATTTGTAGCAGTAAAATTACCTTTTGGTAGTGGACTATTGGATTCATTTACTGATCAAACTGCCTGCAGGGATGTTAAGTAGAGAACAAAACCAGCTAATCTAAAAGTCTGACACTCCATAGGAACAGTTCAAGTGATAGAAATAATTGGCCTTTCTTGCTTTAGCTCCTTTCAAATTTACCCCCGAGGTGCATATAAAGCAATTATGCAACCATATTGATAGGACTTGGAGTCCGCTATATAAATGATTCAAACCTAGATCAATAACTGAAAGGCTGTGTGTTTGTGTGCTCTGATTTTAAAGGCCTATTATGCTGGAATCCTTTATATTGCAAAAGATGTATAAACAGTTCCCTCTGTGTACTATGATTCTAAATGTTTTACTCATCCTGTTAAAAATCACCGTTAAAAACCAAATATGAATAGCTCACCTTAGAAGACATCAATCAAACAGATTTATTTTTAATTTAGAATTCCTATACAGCAAACTTCTGCTTCTATTGCGATCTCTGAGTTCAAACACCCATTGCAACAAATGCCCTGTAGCAAAAAGGTTTGTTGGGTTCAAATGTAAAGAAAAAGTCTGCCCTCATCTACTCTTAAACTGCTTTGTGTCGACAGTCTGTGATTTTCAGTGTTCTCTGCTTTTTGTCAACTTGCTTCATCTACTTCTACAAAAAAAAGTCTACTAAAGTCAAATCAGAGAACCGATGTGAAAGGTGGATATTACATTTAGATTAAGGAGAGAAGAGAAAAATTGTCGTATGAATGAGAATTTCCAGTCAAAAGCTGTGACCCCACATGGCTCTTTCTAGAGTTCTATGGTCTCAGGGGGAGACGCATCTGCCAGAGCAAATGAAACAAGAGTTGGCAGATTTGTTTGGTTTCCAGGCTGGTGGTTTGTCCTATCTATGCTTAAACACACTATGATGCACATTTTGGATATTGATGTTGGTTTACTTTTTTCTTTATTTCCAGTTTTTCTTATATTTCTGTACATATCTGTACCTTAGGACGATAGCTTATCTTCAGGAGCGTGTGGGAGGAAAAAGGAAACTGAGTGCTCAGGGCCATCATGTGTGGAGGGCCTAAAAAGATGCTAGAATGAATAGCTGTGGATGCACACATAGAAAAAACCTTTCTACAGGGCCCATAATGTTGTGTTACGTCCCTTACGTCTTGTCTAATAAGTGCAAATTTAAAATCTCTATAAATAAAAACTGTGGGTCTGAAAAATGAAACTAATACGTAAGTGCCTTAAACCTGCATTCTGTTTGATTTCCAGCACGAGGCGACTCCACTGCTTGCAAAAAAAAGTCCAATTGCATAAATGTCTATGAGAAAATGATCCGACTTCAGAGTTTCTCTCAATCGCTAGTTTCAAGTCTTCTCCAATACATCATGATGTTCATTTTGTAAATTAAAGTCCCGTTTAGACTATTGTAGAATTGTCGATAAAACAGGGATTGTTTGAGGGGCGTGGCTTATTGACTGCATCCTGTCAATAATAATAGGCTTAGCAATGCGTATCCATGGACCTGTGCACATTAAAATAGGTGTGAACCTGTTTTGGGCTGCTGTCCATGTTGTCGTATTAAACCTTCACACTCTCACATTGTTTTTCCACTTCATCAAAGTGGATTTGAAAAATTTTGGTTGCCTAAAAAAATCCCCCAGAGATCGTGGCCCGAGTTTGTAGTTTCCGTCCCGTTGTTGTCCCGCTCCCCAGAGATTGCGGATCATTTCCCGGCATGTGACGTGTCTTCTTTTCCGAAACCCAACCTCCGTATCGATGCTTTCCATTAGGTGCTGACCACCACAAAATAAACTAGATAAACGTGTCCGTGTACATGAATCAATAGATTAAAAATATCTTGCCAAGTTCACAAACTGCCGTGAGAACGACCACAAATTTCAACAATGTGCTGCCTGATCTCGGCCACCAGATGGCGCCCGAGCGGAGTCAAACGCTTAGCTCCGCCCACATTTAGCCCAACCTCAATCAGCGTAAACACGATTATATTTGGCTTGAGCATTTCAGAATTTTGGCTTCTGTTAAATGGAAATAAGATTTTAGTTTTTTTCTGTTAGAAAAACCTGTTGGTATTCTACTGTAGTACCATGTCAGTACTCAGGTATTTTATTGGTAAAAAAACATTTGAAATGTTTTATGGATGCACCCTGGTATGTCCTTTGGACTTCTCTGACATGAAAGAGTGTTCACAGATCATGTGGTTTTAAATCTGCTTCAGGACAGCATGACCTCTCTGTTACTCTCTTCTGCCAACCTTCTCATAAAGACAAAACAGAAAACGCCATCATACCATGACCCTCATTTCAGAGTGTACCTACCGTGTGGCTTGTCCTGCCAGGATCATTTGTTTTCAGGTCAATGCAGCATGAGGTATTTCCTCTACAGCTCAGTGGTTGACGGTTGGCCTGTCATGGTGGCAACCATGGAGGTGATTTCCTATCTGCTTGTGTGCTTTGGGATGAGTCAAGGTGAGGTAATGGTGCTGTAAAAATGAAGTCATAAAGAGCTATGGAAAGGTTGGATCCCAAAAGACCTCATCCACTAACCCAAAGGGTACAAGCGCTGTTAAAATGAATCATGGCTACTACCGCATCTAGAACAGCAGACGTGGTGGCCATGTATTTTTTTCTGATGGCGCCATTTGAAAATCTTTACAAATGCCTGCTATTAAAGCTCAGTAACACTTTATCTTAGCCCCCTCTAAGCCATTGTTATAAGCCAGTTTAAACCCAATTAATCAAATGTGTAGATACACCAATACACTAAAATTTACGTAGTTGTAATCTGTGATAATTAAACTCAGCTAAGAACCTTTACACCTACCAAGCTCTACAGAGCCACAACCATGATTGTAGGCAGTCTGGTTTTGTAACAGACTATAAGCATTTGTTTAATTTTTTCATTTACTTTTTATACACAGGTTACGATGGATCATAAGTTTTCTTTTTTTTTAAATAATTAAACTGTCTTTATATCTGCTTACAGCCTACAATGTTTGTCAAACGATTTATATACTTGATACATAACTATGAATAATAAATAGTGCAGTTGTGGTGAGCATTACTTAATCTTAGGGGATCTTTCATGCATATCTGAACAAAGATCTGTCCTCACTGTCTTACTGCTGCGTAAATCACTGTTTCATTCTGTTAGTTTAAAAGCAAAATCCATTTTTTTTCAGTGAGAAGAGGTCTCATGGCAAATTCTGCTGACATGCATCATTTCTCCGGAGAACCACGATCTGTTTTTGCCGTCACTCTCACTCTCACATCACAATATTCACTTCTTGACGCTGTTCCACTGCTCTTAAACCAAATTTGAAATAATATGATAAGGAGAAGCAAATGGAAAAGGTATCCACTGCAGATGAAGTGCAACCACTCATGTGCTAAAGCAAACTACAAGCATCATATATTTAAAAACGCAGACGTACAACACGTGAGACTTTCTGAAATCCTATTTCAAGCCCGATAGCTCCACTTTTTCCACATCATTACTGTTCCTGCATTAGCTGTCAAGACCTTTTAGCTTGTCAAGATATCAAAGTGCAGCACCTCTGTCTGAATACATTCCAAGCCTGAGACATTTCATGTAGACTGGGAGAAAATGCAATTAGATAAACACCCCTGGCTAATCACATTGCTAAAATACACCCACATCAGGGCAATGTTAATATGAGAGTCAAATTGAAATGATCAGCAAACAGACGTTGTTTGTGTCTGTGAATAAATGTGAAAATGCTGTGTGCTGTTTGCGTGCTGCAGATAATGTTGAGGAATTGCAAAGACGGTAATTATAAAAACTTTAAATTGCAATTGAGCAAAGTTCCTGATAATACTGTATGAAGAAACACAAGAGCAAATATGTCACCACTCCTACAAAAACATACACCTACAACATATTATTGCAAAGGACTTTCACCGCGGACACCGGGAATTAGAGTATGACCGCTTGAGGCGTTTCATTTCCCTGTTTTTTTTTTCCCAAACACAACTGTCCCATTTTGTATCGTTCCCATGAATTTCATGCATTAAACTAGCCAGTACAAAAAGAACAAACAACAATTCAACCCGAAATTACTGTATATAGCCATTGTAGTTTAGTTTAAAAGCAGGTCAAAGAAACAACACTACCTAAACCACAATAGCCATCGGTATTTTTACAAGTTTGGTTTGTTTGCCCTACAATTTTTGGAGTGGTACACGACTGTGGTACACGACTTTACAAAATCAGCCTTGACCATTCAGTGTTTGGGTTTGTGCTGGCTGATTTCAAGTCACTCCATCTGCAAACTAAATGTCATTCTCCTCCTAATGTAGTCTCCTAGCACGGGGAGTGAGGCGGCAGGGTGTGCTGGCTAGTAGGGATGAGCTGAGTAATCGGCTGAAACGAGTATCCGGTACGGCTAAAGCACTTTTGCCGAGTACAAGTATTATACGAGTAATGCAAGTCAATATCTGTACTCGGATTCAATGAAAGTCTCCATTGACTGCGTCTCCGTTCTGTGATAGGCTAGTCACAGTGCTAGTCACAGCGCCTCTCCCTTACACTATTCTGTGATAGGCTAGTCCCAGCGCCCCTCCATACACACTCAGATTCCTTCTGTTGCTGTGTGCCGCTCCGCTCACACGCACTCAGGACACAGAGAAGTGAACAGCTCTCTCCCCTCCAGGTCTGCGGGGCTTTCCCGTTAACATTCAGGGTTTCTTCAGCTTCAGGTTTGTTTTATACTTTGGTTTGAACTAGTACCTAGTAACCAGGAGACTTCTGGTAACGTGGGGTTTGTTCAGACATAGTGCTTGGTAGAATGCGACTCGCGTTGCATCTCTGCCGTTGGAGTTTTTTTTTTTTTTTTTTTAAACAGCCTGCTGACTCTAACCAGTTTTTTTGAGTGTCTGAAACTTTCTTGCTGTGTTTTATAAAAAAAATAAAAGGCAGTTGCGTTAGAAATGAATAATATTACAAATTAAGTTACACACACAAACACATTCCAACCCCCCGCCACCGTCTCTCTCTTTGTTTCTCTCTCTCTCTCTCTGTATCTCTTCCTCACTCACAGACACGCACACTCACACAGACCTGGTGTGAAAGTAAAAAAGAACCAAATATAAATAAATGATCACACTGATCATAGAAAAATTAAAAGTTAAAAAATAAAGTTATATTGTTGAGTATGAAAACTCTTGTTCATTACATTTTACTTAATAATTGCAAGCACATTGTTGTATTTATTGTTGCAGAACTTGTTATATACTGTAGGCCTATGTAGTTTGTTTGTTACCATGACAACACCAATGAAGCTCAATGCTGATGCTGTCATGGAAATAGTTTTCTAATCAGCAATAAATATAACAATTTCTGATCAACCCATATCATTTGCATGTTTAAAATAACATACCGGTTAAAGGCCCGCCCATATCAAGACAACCAGACCAACTTCCGGGTTAAATCTGCCCACTTCCGGGTTAGGCCCCGCCCAGTCCGAGTACATATACGGATACAGATAATTCATGTGGTAAACAGATACAGATACAGATAATGCTGTACTCGCTCATCCCTACTGGCTAGCTAAAGTTTACTTTTGTTACAGATCTGTAGATTTAATCTGAAGTTGTCGTTGGAAAACAATAGCCTGTACGTACTAAGAATACAGAGATAGCTTCTTCTTCTAGCTAGCTTGTGGTGCACTTTGCACCCGCTTTGGTAACCGCCATTTGGGCGCGGCGTCGGAATGACAGAGTCACATTTCTCCCTATTGTAAGTCAGCGTAGCATCAAAATGATTTTTAAAGCACTCATTTTAAAAAGTAAGTTGCATAATGTTGCTTTAAATCATACTTGATAGAGCCTTATATTTATAGAGGATGTTGCACTAACATCTTAAATACAAATAGCTATTATTTTATCGTCTTTTTAAGAGAATATTACCACAAAAAAAAAACAAGTATTCCAAAAATTGTATACACTAAAAACAAGCGATGTTGACTGTTTGAAATAGGAAGCCAACAGCGCTCTTCCTGGTTAAAGTCCGATGTTTTGTTGACCCATTGATCCAGCCAGACCTTCTCCCTACAAAGAATTTTTTTTTGCTCTATAAGAATGTCAGAGGGCTTTGTGACTTGAAAGTAAACGTACGGTATGTCCTTTTGAGGCACTTGATGAAGCGACTGATACTGTCACTCTTCCTGGTGGGAGGTCTCTTCATATCATTACCAGCTGGATACTTTTGAGCTGCCAAAGCATTAAAAATGTGTGAAAAAGCTGCATTACTCAAGTGTTCATCCTCTCTACACTCTGAACAGTGTAGTTTACAGTTTGTATTTCACTCCCCGTCTGTGCATAATATTTACACAGAAGTTCGCGGGCAATAATCCGTAGCATTACCCACAAATCAAATTGTAATTTCACTTCTCAGTGGCAGAAAATAAATTTTTCCGGTGAACCTGACAAGCTTTTGACCATGCTGGAGTTGGCAGCCAGGTGCATTTAGCTTTTTGCTCCTCTTGCTTCAAACTACTTGGTGTTTTAGATCTCCTTCTCAACTTTTTTCTTCTGTCTTCTCCTTTTCTTTCTGGTGCATAAATCTGATGAAACAGCACTGGTTGAGGGGTTAAAAGGATACAATTGAAATACAAAGAGAGCTCCTTGCAAAGGTTAAACCCCCTCTGACAGCAGAGTCAAACATTAGCCTCGGCTGAACATGTTGTGAGGCTTTACAGGTTCTAATACTGACAGGCTGGGAGTTGGACTTCTGTTGAAAACATCACAATGGAAATAAAGTTTAAATTTAGCTGCTTTGGAATGAGTTCAGTGAAATTTAAGTGAAAATGATGTGATTAATAATTTTTTATGTAAATTAGTTTTTGGCAAATTTGTGCAGATATTTCCATTCACAAAGTCACACAATTATCTTTCAAGACTTTTAAACTTTTAATTATGTTTGAAATGAAATCCATCGCAGGGAATGAGAAGCTGATGATCATGTACAAACAAGTTCCTATTCACTTTCGGAGTTCATCATACGTTCAGGGTTCAGATCTGTATAGTAGCTACCACCAAGAACACCAAGCTCAAGTCCTCAGTATTGTTTCTGGCAATTTGGGGAGTTTAGTTTTGGGGGACAATAGATAAGTGAATACAAATTGAGTTTACTTTATGAAAATGTACATTTGTATGTCTCTACCATATTTATATTCCAGGAGAAGGCTTTGAAACATTAGGGAAATGTTTACCAGTTAAATTAATTTACACATTGGGAAAATAAAACTGCATTTAATCATTTTGTAGAGTTTTTAGTTGCTTCTTTAAAATCTCTAGTTAGGGAAAACAGGAATTGTGACCTCAGTATTTCTTGAATCCTGTCTGTTTCTTTCCAAAATGAATTATTCATCTGATACTGTAGCATTTTTTGTCAATCACAACTCAGTCAAGCCAGCTGACAAGACAAAGAGAGGCCAACTGCAACCTAGGAGAACTTGTGAATCTACAATTGCTATCTTCTTCATAACTTTTTGTTCTTTATTTTAACAATGGTTACGGCTGTGGCTCAGGAGGTAGAGCCGTCATCCACTCATCAGAAGGTTGGTGGTTCAATCCCTGGGCCCCTGCCTGCAACATGTTTATTGCTTCTGGTGAGCAGATAGCACCATAATAATAATACATGTTCCTAAGTAAAATAAGATCAGTATAAAAACTAGAGATAAATATTCAGATAGTCAAACAGGTGCTGCAAAACAACATAGAAACAGCCTCTGCTGTGGGTGAATGCTGGCCCGTAAAGCGTTTTCAGTGGTGTCTAAGACTAGAAAAATGCTATAGAACAAATGAATAAAAGAGAGTTCAGGCAGTCAACTCCAGACAGTCACTTTACTAAGATAACTTATGCTTTTCACTGCAACATATATCCAAAGCACTTTTTTCAGCTATGCTGTCCTTTTTTGCTGCTGTTGCTTCTGCTGTTCATGCAGCATTTCAAAACACCAACAACCAAAAGTAGGCTCGCTTTCTACATTTCCCCATAGGAGGGAAGTTATTATCTTTTAATGGCCTCGCCTCTCCCTGCTTGACGCTTTCTTATGAGGAGCTACGAAGACTAGACGCCGAATACAGTATCTAGGATGTACAAGACTAGATGCCAAATATCTAAGCTGTACATATACTACATAAATGTCTATTCCACTTAAATTGTCTGACTAAACTACAGAGAAGGAGCAGATGAGAGGTGATCAATCCTCAGAAAAAGGATCAAAATACTGTGATGTAAAATGGTTCAGGGCAGAATAAAGGCATCAGATGCCAGCTTCAGAAAAAATTACCTGTTGTTGTCAATAGCTACAGGCAACAGCTTTTAAGAGTATTTCAGTTACAAAATAGTTTCATACTTCACTTTCTTTGAAGCATCAGCATGAAAAGATCAGGCCATGAAACTCAAGGATCTCTGTGTTGAAATCCAGGTTTCTGTTCTGTTTTTATCTAAAATCCATCAGCTAACTACTACCTTGATTAAAGATGTTTAACCTTACTGATGCGATTCTGCTTGTTCAGTCCCCCCCCCCCCCCGGTAGTGTCATTGATTGTCTACTTACATGGTTTACCAAGTGTTAATCAGGAACTGATTAGAAGCAGAGGATAGAAATCTGGGATTGTAATTGATTTTCCCCAGCTAAGCACTAAGATTAGTCACTTAAAGGGGGATGCTACACTGTTTAAATTATTCACGAATGTTATTACTGTGCCCCTGGACAGAATAAAAAGTCAGACACAAGCCTTGTATTTGTGACTTGGTTGTCCCATTCATTATCTGAGGAGCACTGCCAGATTTCACATCCGACTTTCAAATTTAAGTGTTAGTTCTTGAGTTTCTAACTTCAAAGAAGAGTTGTCTAAGTTCACAGTTATTGACCGATCTGTCCTGAGGCATAAGAATGACACGTAGAATCTTCAGAAGGGTGGCATTCCCCTATAACGCTTCTTGGAAATGCAGTGCAATACTTCCGAAGATTTAAGCTCAAGCCGGGGGAAATAAAGCGCATGCAAGTCAGACTATAGAGGATGGAACTGTATGTCTGCTGTCAAATTGCCCTTGAAAAAACCCCTGAATGTGGTCCAAATTGAGTTGGAGTCCGGGGAATGTAATCTGGGCACCCTCGGAAGAAGGATAAAATGAAAGTATTTGCAGGAAACCAGTCCTTCCCTGGGCACCCAATAAATGGGGAAGGCAGAAGCCCAGTGGAACGATTCTGTACATTCTGATAGTATAGAAATGACAGGGTGACTCAATTACACATGACATTTTATATTAAACATTTAATACAACCATGATTTGAGATGATCCTGCTGTGCAAAGCCGCTGAAGTGATCAATTCACAACTTGAAGGCAGCAATTTGATCTAAAATCCTCCATTTTTGAGTCAGTAAAGTAATTGTAGGAGAGGAAGTGGGGCATGTTTTCTGCAGTTTGAAAGTGAAATGATATGTCTATGGGACATCTGCGGGGAATATGATTACCGACCTTTCCTATTTTTTTATGCTTTCATCATTTTTACTGTATCTCTGATTTGGTCTTCCTCGTACGTTTATGACACATGTTGGTAATGGATATCACTGTTTGGAAAGAGCAAGTAAATTGAGTCATTTTTCCTCTCATTATTTGCTCCCCTCTGAAATCTCTTTTTTGTGTTTCTTTCAAACATAATGTCTTTTCTCCTGGGCTGTCAGAGATGGAACGCTCCCTTTCTCTGCTTGCTATGTTGTTATCTCGAGTCCGGGACTCATATAACCACTTCATCTGTCCCACAATGCATTTCCTTTTACTTTGTACCCTTCATCACTTTCTCTCTCTTTCTTTCCCCGTTTACGTTTGTCCTTCACTCACTCTCTTTCCCACTTCTATCCTTTTAAATCCACATTTCTCTGTTTCTTCTCTCCTTTCCATATACATCTCTTTTTTGTGATCCAATTTTTTATTTACTTTTATATCCAAATATTAACATATAAAAACAATTACGAACAATACAATGAGACATGGGACGCGTCCCAGAGCCAAAAAACACAGATAGGAAAGATGGGAGGGAGGAAGACAAAACAACACATGCAGAAACAGACACACAAACACAAACACACAGACAGACAGACAGACAGACACGGGACCAATCCCATGCGCAGGTTGAGGTCCGGGCTGTAGCCCTGTGCTACAGCCCGGACCTCAAAGAGCCAGCGATGCTGAACCAAGTGTCCAGGGTCTTTTCCGGCACTCCATGGATGCGCGCCTTTGACAGTTCCATGTACACGACATCCAAGAAGGCAAGGGTCCACGCACGGACAGACATGTCATGAGTTGGCTTCCAACGGTTTGCAATCATTCCCTTAGCAGCTGTAAGCACACATCATGTTTTTGAGCTTCAGAGAGCTCGAAGGCTGACAGGTCAATCAGAATCAAAACATTTACAGTAACAGGCACAGTAACATTGATCAAGGCGGAAATTTTGGATGCAAAATTCTTCCAGAACTGACCAACAGGAGAGCACTCCCAGAACATGTGAAGACATGTGCCTTGAGCTTTAATTGGACTCCATATACATCTCTTATCTCTCCTTGTATCCCCGCGATATAAATAATTGATGGCTCATCTTTGACTCGCCTGCTGTAGTTAAAGGTCGGCTGAAGTCCTGAAGACAACATCAATACTGAGCTTAAATTACAGCCTTGGCTTAGGCACAGTGTGCTTGCCACACTTTCACAGGAGTCAGTCTTTACTATAATGACCTACTTAGATTTGAATAAAAAGTATTTTTCTTTTTCTTTTCTCCTTTTTTGTATGAGCACAGCTTCAAAGGACTTCATCCAATCCACTCACATGGGACAAATGGGCTCCCTGTGCTAGATTCCTACATCTGACAGCTTGCATGTGGCCTTGTGCCAGAGTTGGGATGTCATGCAGCAGCTTATAGGCGTGATTCTAAAAATGGGGTCTGTGGCATTCTGCCAGTGAGTCAGTGAAAGGTTTTCAGATTCATTCATTTAAATCATCATCATGTACAAATTTGTATTTAAATTTTTTTACAAAAGCCTTCAAGGTTAAACTCACTAAGATTATAAAAGCGTGAAATTATTTCAAGATACATATACTGTACATAAGGGAATCCCCGGTATATTCTCCATCTTGTAAGGGCTCCTTGGCTAAAAAAAGATTGAGAACATCTGCCCTATTCATGATTTCTGTTTTATGCAGCGTTGAAAAACCTATGTATCATACATACAGTATCATCAAATATTTTACTATAAACAACAATACCACGGTGTAAAATCCTCTTAAAAAATGTTTAAAAGTCTTTAAAAATTCAGTAAAGATTTTTACCGGGTAGCTTAATCTATAATGATCATAGTAATCATTTAGTAATTTATATTTTGTATTAACAACCTGAATGTGTAATGCTGTCAAAATAAATGTGGTGGAGTATAAGTATAAAGTAATGTTAAAATGGAAATACTCAAGTAAAGTACAAGTACCTCAAAAGTGTACTCGAGTATATGTACTCACGTTCCACCACTGGTTTTAGGCTCAGCGGTCTGGCATGGTAATATCTCTGTAGTATTACGGGTGGTGAATGTAAGCTGAACACATGGTTCCCCACGGCATACGGCACATTTTGCCCCACAGCCCCTAGTTTAATAAAACTGCTTCACACATACCTGCATTCATGACCTTTAATAAATAATAATGACTGCCCATGCGTTCATGGGCATCGGAAAAAAACATTTTTCCCAGTGAAAATGTCATCATTCATGTCACTTCCTGTGGGAATCAGAGGTGAGAAAGTGGGGCTGGATTTTGCCAACAGAGTTTTCCAGTTGGTGACGTGTTGTTGAAACTGATGTTTGATGTAGGCAACTTTGGTTCACTGGGAATATTTTAATGACAATAACCTGTTTATTGTGGACAACCGCCTCTACTAAGAAACATACACAGACATGACATGTTTCAAATTATTTATAAATAGGCCTATGTATAAAGAAACAACACCTTAGAGTTCTGCAAAGTGGACCCGTTTGTATGCTTGCATAAGAAAACAGCAGCAAATCTTTGTAATTGTGGCCTGCATGTTTCCACACACCTGATGCTACAGGCTACGCCCAACAGTTGGTGACAGTCACGCAACAAGTTGTTATGCGAAAGGCCAATACAAGAGAAGAAGACAACCATCCAACCTAATCACCGGCGTGGTCCCTGATATTTAGGGACATAAACGCACCATTAAATACATCTAGGACATGAAAGCACCATTAAATACATCTAGGACATACAGGTAGACATCACCTGTTGTGGCGGATATCACATTTCTTGCTTAAAGGTCAAATATGTAATACTTCAAAAAATGACCCCAATGCATCATCAGATATTAGGGGGAAATGTTAAGCTGAAATACTATCTTTTCTGACAACAATGCCAATGCCAGTATTTTCTCCTTTTGAAATTTCCGTTCCAGTGTTACAGCAAGGCCGGGTTGCCAGATACTGTAAAAACATAAACCCAGCGCGCTACAGCTGTAACGTCGGAACAGCCATGAAAGCAGCAAACAAACGAACAGGATAGATTTCTACCCAACCTAAAAAAACAGCACATTTTTAACAATTGCGTGACCAGAGACTTAACAAACTCCGGAAAATATTGGAGATGTATTTGAAAGATGAAGAAACTTTAGAACCCAAAAGGACTAATTTCCTCCTGAACTGGTAAGCATAGGCTTCAGGCTAATCCATCACAACATTTTATGTCATTTCAACATTTGTGCGCTCACATTGAATTATATAGAGTTCCCCGAGTTGGTTACTCACAAAAACAGAAAATCCACATAGCTTTAAGAAAACTTTATTTGAAAAATAATTTTGATCGTTATTTTAAGTAAAAATAACCATCCAAAATTAATAATTTACAGTATCAAAATTGAAAAACATATTTTAAATTAATTTTAATTAAGACATTGGATGTCTCTAGTACATCTGGCGTGTCTCCAGATTACAGTAAAAATGGGAAGCAAAGACCAATACTGTCAGGAAGGGTGCATGTTAACATGACTGAAGTAGAGAACTTGATTAATCATTCATCTATGTAGCACCAACTTAAAATAACTTCTCTCTCATGGAAATGACAGAGCGATATTTGTAGGAAGGCTTTGCAAGTAACAACTGACTCAGTTCGTCTCTTTGATATGTTAAACTGTCAAGGATGAGTTGGAACAAGGACACGCTCCAAACGGCCACTGCACTAGTTCAATCTCATGATGAACCAGTAGAGATGAAAATGAAGAGAGATATTATATTAGTTTTTATTTTATGTAAAAACATTTCAGTCTTGTCTTTTTTTCATCAACAATGATGCATGTTAACTTAGTCTTAATCAGCGTTTTTGGACATTGGTGCAGTCTCGTCACCGTCTTTATAATGGAAAAATGGGTATTTGACGAACATATTTAGTCTCGTCTGATGAAATTAACACTAACACCACCTTAGTTAGAGGCTGCAGTGGAGCACAGAACAAGGTCAGTTGAGATCAATGCAATTGATGTCTGATGCGAGTCAAAGTGTAAACAAGGCTGAGCAGCTTCTGTGTGTGTCTGGGCCTGGGATGTGTGTTTGCTGTTTGCACATAGCGCCCACGCTCTCAGTTTGCAGTGTTGATTTCAAATGAATGTATGTATTTTAGAGCAAAGCTTGTGCATTTGTCCGGGAAAACAAGGATCCGACCCAAAAATGCGGAGTAGGATTTATTAAACAAAAGACTTAACTGAAGGTGTCCCAAGGAAGGAAGGTAGGCAGGCAGGCACAATGAAGATAAACCAAAAACTATAACCCAAATCCGAAAACCACTAGAAAAACCCAGATGACATAAAAAGGGTCAATACAACCAGGAGGACGCGACATAGGGAATGCCAGCGAGGGAAGCCAGCGTACCGACAAGAGACAAAGACAGCACAGATACTAAATACACAAGGTAACGGGGGTAAAACGAGGGACAGGTGACATGAGGGCTGAAGAACAGGTGGAACACATCAGGGCGGGGAAGGCAAAAACACAAGGCAGGAAGTAAAAGAAGACAAGACATAGGAGAAATGTAGGATAGAACAAAATAAAACAGGAATCTAAGCAAGAAACATACATGGCAAAACACAGATAACAGAACACATGAGACAGTGAACCAGGAAACAGGGGGACATTAAACACAATTAAGCAGGACAAACTACAACCAAAACCACAACCATGACTGTGTTCACAACTACAGTTTGTTTTCTGTGATTACAAAAAAGCGGATTTTGTTGGTTTAGGTGCAAAACCTCAGAGCTTCTAAATTAAACCCATATGGAAGTGCATGTAGCTTGTTAATTAAACAGATGGCTCAGTAACCTGCCGTCCTGCAGCGTGTTGGTTCAGTCAAAGCAAGTCCAATTCAGTCCCTTAGAGTTCTGCAAAGTGGACCTGTTTCCACTGTTGAGGAAACAAGAGCTGAGTATGAGTATGAGGTGGCGATGGTCACGTAGTGGATACGACACATGCATTTCATTTGCTGTGGGAGACCCGGGTTTGATTCCCACTGCGATACATCAACCAATGTGTCCCTTAGCAAGACAACATTCAGTATATGGCAATTGTAAGTCGCTTTGAATAAATAATAATAATTTAGACTCTATTAATCCCACAACGGGAAATCACAATTTCCACTCTGTTGTTATTACACACATTACACACAGGCCTGAACTACGCACACATGCTCAGTACCTACCATACCTGCACTAAATGGAGAGATGTCAGAGTGGGGGGGCTGCCCATGGAAAAGCGCCTTGAGCAGTTGGGGGTTCGGTGCCGTGATCAAGAGGGGAACTGGCATCTTTCCAGCTACCAGTCCACCATTATACTTTGGTCCGTATGTGTTCTTGAACCTCCGGGTCCAAACTCAACTCCCTACGCACTGAGCTGCTGCCACCCCTAGCATCAGCTAAATGACATGTAATGTAATAATGTAATATGAGCATCAGGACTCTCAGTCCAATTAGTTGTGCTGCTTAGCAAGAAAAACTGAAAGCAGTCAGGTATTAACATGTCTGTTCTAAATGACAGTAAAGATCCTTTCCACTTTGAATTTGATATAAAGCCTCCTGGATAATGCAATATAACACCTTTGTAAACAAAAAGATACATAAGCAATCTTTTAGAGCTTGTGTAATAGGTGTGTGAATGTGTGTGGATGTTTATCTGATGAGCAAGTGGCATCTCGGCCAGTGTATGATTGTGTGTGTGTGAGAAACTTGAGGAAGGGTTGCAGGACTTCTTTAACACATATTGCTGGTAACATCTGCCTTTTCCGACGCACCTGCCCCAGAAAAAAGGTGTGCAAAAGCGCATCTGAATCGTGTGAGAATGGTACCATGTAAAAGCACTTTAAAAAAAAGCCGTTAAAACTAGAAAAATGCTATGAAAATGCATTTAATTCAAAATGCAGTCCATTTTAATAACGATAAACAGCCTTTCCACGACGAATTTGATATAGTTCAAACATTTGGTAAACAAAAAGAGATCTTTTGGACCTTGTGCAATCAATATAATAAACAAACAGCCCAGCGTCCCTGTGGCGAGAGATTTCAGTAAGTTGTATTGACCTTTGCACAATGGCTGTTTAAATTGCTGTGTGTGTAATGTGTGTTTTCATTGAGATATGTTTGTTCTCTGTACTGTTTATTGTCTTTATTGGTGAGACAAAGACATTTTCTGGCTTGATGGGAAACAAAAAAAAAAATCAATTTTATTTATTTCTATTCTATTCTAGTCTACACTGTAAACCAGTGGTCTACCATATAAAACAATGGTTGCTGGGTGATATGACCTTCCACTCAATCTACAGATTTTTAATCTTTTTTATACAGCACCTTGGTGCTTTTTGTACAGCACTTAGGCTACACGTTGTTTAAATGTGCTCTTATCTACCTACTTACAGAGCTTTGTAAATTGAGCTTTGTAAAAACACTGGAAATCCAGAGCTCTCGCAAGAGCACAATTTAAATTTGCTCAGTGAGTTACTCTGACATCAAGTATTGCTGCTCATTAACTATGCCCTTGTAGCCGAGCTGCACCAATCACATCGGTTTATCTGATACAGGCGGGGCCAGAGCCGAGCTAAACAGAGGACGACAGTCTAATCTACCAGTTAGCTTCGCTGGTAGCTAAGCGTATAGGACTCTGGATACTTCACCCTGTGTGTTGTTATGATTGGCCGTAGTGTTATCCAATTACGTGCAGTGAGATTTTCAAATGCACGCTTGGTGCCACCCCTTGAGATGGGTGACATTCATTACTCAATGCCAGACCCTTTATTTTTCGGATTTGGGTCTGGATTTCCTGGCTACTCTTACAACACTGTTCTTTCAGTACAAGTCATTTTTTCTTCTCCATTATTGAAGGGCTTCCTCATTTATTTTTCCAATTTTGCAGTCTATAAAAAGAATTTGCCATCCAGTTAAGGATGAAGAGTATGTGTATCTGTTAGCACTTAACAAATAACATTTGTTCTCAGTTGGTAAAGTAGAAATAAGCTGCTCCAAACACATGATGCTTAAAAGGAACGCGTCCTCCGTCACACTTTCAATCTCACACAGGTAGAAATCTGTTAGATGATCCTGATTGACACAACCGTTTTTCCTGTCCTGTCTCCTCAGATTGATCACTACGCCCAAAGGGATCTGAAGAAGGGCCTCCAGCTGTTTGGCACAGAGGGAAACGTGGGTCTGACCAACGCCTGGATGATAGTACAAACTGATGTAAGATGATTTTTTTGGCGATCACATTTTTTATTTATGGTGGTGCTGATGTAAAACACAAGTTGGAAGATATTAAAGACACATCTTTCTTGTACTCAGTTATAGTTTGCCGAGGTAATGCTGCTTTAAAAACTTTATGGTGTCAACATTGCAGCCCATTTAAAATTAACGGCAATGCCATTTAGCAAGTCATAAATACCTTGCCATGAGCTAAGGATACATGACGTTTAACTGCATTATTCATCGTGGCACTGCTTACTTTTGCTATTGGCAAGGTCCCCACCCCTCCACATTTGTACCACTGTGATAACATTAAATTAACAGGGAGTAGTTAAATGTTGAAGGGCCATTTGATTTTACATTTCTCCATTTCGTATACAATTTGAATACAGGTGCAATCTTTCCTATAGTTAATGGGATCTTGACAATTACAAGCAGAATGTTAAAAAAAAATACTGGCAATCTAAAAACACAAAAACAAAAAAAACACAGTACCAGTAAAAATGTGTAAAATATCTCAACCAACCGTGAAAAACACTAGCCCAAATGCTATGGTAAAGTGCTGTCGGAGAGATTAATGCAAAACACTATAGACTCTATGAGGCGATCTTTGTTTCCAGCTCTTACTTTGAAGTGCTTTTTCTTTTGAATTATTTATTTATATTCTCTTACATTCCTTTGCAAAGAAAACACAATATAAGTAACGGAGATTTGGAATTAAGGATTGCTGCGGCTGGTGAATGCCTTTGGGAGACATCACATGATAGATCAGAGACCTCAGGAACTCTTTGGACTTGTTTCACTTGACAGATCCAGATCCAGTATTATAGCTTGTAGTTTTTTACATTAGCAAATGTGTGGTAAACGCTGAATTGTGTGTGCATGCATGCGTCTGGTGTCTGGAAGGCAAGTTGGTGTGTGCTTGTATAGGACTAAAAAAAGGCATGAACGAGACAGAAACATGTATTGCCATGCAAATGAGTTATGCAAATATGTGTGTGTGGGTGTTAAAGTGCAGATGTTGTTTATTCCTGCGTACAGGATGATAGTATGAGGAGAATCTGCCTGAATGAGCCACCGTTTGAAAATGCACGTGTGCAAGAGTGAATGTGCACTTTTTTACTGTGTGTGTGTGTGTGTGTGAGAGATGAAGTCCATTAAAAGGTAGCTCTCATTCTGTCACTGTTCTCTCCCAAGCCTCCTTCATACATGCTGAGTCACTTAATAGATAAAGCAGCAGATGTCCCTGGAGCAAAGTTCACCCTGAATATTATAAATGGCTTATGGAATACAAAAAAGATCTACATACATGAGAAGAAGTAAAAACCTCCACAAGGTGCCAAATGCAGGCACAATAAATCAGAAGGATAACACTGTAAATCATTCGAGGCAAAAGAATTTTAATATTACGACTTTGTGCAGTTTTTACACCTTTGATTTGTTCCCAAACTTTAAAACTTGGCTTCAAATACTTTCTGGTAATTTGAATTCAGCTGTACTTCATGATGAATTGCAAACTTGATCCATTGTTTAACCGAGTGAGCAAGACTTGAATTAACACATAATCCCTTATTCTGTGCACGGAGCAGGGTGGGGGAGCGTTATTCCTGTGTGGAAATAAAGTCCATGGAATGAACAAAACATCAGGGGCACGTTATCTTTTCACAACGTACACTGATGAATTGAATTGTGGTGGAAACCATGATCCCTTATCAAAAATCCATACCAATCACAAAGGGGGAAGTTGTAGATAAAAAGAAGCAGGCGAGTTAGAAAATGATTTTAGGGCTTTGAGACAAAGAACGGGTTTGTAAAAAAAGGGCTGCGCCAAACGGAAGATGGGGTTTTTCAACCCAGCACTAGAATTATTTTGCCAGTAAATTTTGTTCAGGGGGGTAAATTTTTGGTCCTCGGGCAAGGGGGTTTTGATATAAAATATTGGGATTTCAGTGTCAGATGATAAAAGGCCCAACGTTTTGACATTGTCTTCTCGGTTTGCAGTTTCGTGCGTGGAGTAACCAACCCAGGATGGTCGAGGTTACAATGCCACCCCTGTGCCAGACTCCCGCGCCCGGAGACGCGACATGTGGTCGGGCAACCCCGGAACTGGGGGACGCGGGAAGTTTGGCATTTTTAAAAAAAAAAAAACAAAGTATGCCCCAAAAACTAACCCCTTTAATTTATACGTTTTTCAGTGAAAAGTATTTTAAAATTACTGTTTGTAAACCCTTCCCGCAAATTTGGGAATCCGTTAACCCGCCCAAATGTGTGAAGCGGTGTGCAACGGGGAGGAGAGAAAAATCAGTTTTTAAAGTTTGAAAAAAGTTCAATGATACTAGTGAGGGGGTTGACACCGAGTAAAAGGGAAAGGAAAGGTCCAATTTCCTCCTAATTCAAAACAAAGAAAAACAAAGCGAAGAGACTGTTCATCTGGAGTAAGGTTGTCAACAGTTGGGCCCAAAATTATTTTAAAAAGAAAAAATTTTTAATGTCAAAGGGAATTCCCAATTTGGGTCCCAACCCTTGGGACCATAATTAATGGCTTTTTTAAACCTTTTTTTCCCCACCAAAAAATATAAAAATCAAGTAGGCAACCCCCTTTTCATTGAAAAAAAAAATTGTAAATTGTCAATAGAGAGCCAAAAAGGATAGGCCCGTTTCTTCTTTTAATTCCTTGGGGCAGCAGGAAACGCAGGATTTTGTGAGAGATTTTTTGTTTTATTTTGGTTGAAAATCACCTCTGTCCGGAGGACTGACTGCCGGTTTCTACAACCAATTGAGGCAAATTTGGCTTTTTGTTTTTTTAAGCAGCTGTACTGTGCAGAAAGCTGTTGTTTACCTTTCAGATTGTGATTTAAGATTAAGAAAGCAACCATACAAACAAAATGACAGACATATGTCATGAAATACTATACATTTGAACAAACTACTGAGGTTTAGAGGTCTTACACCTGCGCTGCATTTCTGTAAGTCTCTTCATATCTCCTAGACTGTAGTCTTTATCCTTTGTGTTACACTTCCAAATTGCTCCGGTGCTGCAGGAAATTCCACAGGAAGCTTGTGTTTCTGTGTCCTTCCCTTTTCTTTGTGTTGGAATTCTTAATTTGACTATCTGTCCAATCTGCCAAATTAGAACCGCCCATGGCGATTCTGATTGGTCAAAAGAAAGCCATTAAACCAGAGCACGTTTTCCTTCCATCCACAAATGCGGTGTGGATTAGCCAGACCCTCCTCCAGCGCACCTGGGAGGAGGCTCTGGCAAAGCGAGACTACCTAGACTGTTAATATGCCCCACACACTTTGTATCCTGACCCGTTAAACCAATGATTGATGCATCTTTGCTGCTGCCAACCAGTCAGGAGAAAAAAAGAGTTGGCACTTGGGTTCAAATTCATTAATGTCATGTGGAAAATCTGCCAAAGGGGTGTGAGTGTTATGACTGTTAATGCTGGTGAAAACAGGATGTGCAGCATATTGCAGTCAGTCAAAAGAGGAAAATATATGCTTAATCTTTCTTGCAAGTTTGCCTTAATGAATATGTAACACTTGTGGTGATATCACTACAATAGGAACATATGCAAATGTATTAATCTGCTCGTGCAACATGATTCAGCGAGACTGGAAGTGGTTGCAGGAGAGGTAGTGGAGTGTGTTGAGATAATATGTTTCTTTACACATTCATTCAGATCTTAAATGTCCCCACCTAAGTGTGACCTGTTCGTCACCCTGGCAAAGTGTGCTGCACTGAAATATTTAACTACAGCTGAAGCAATTTGTGTCTCACATAAAATGAACCACCTCTTCTGTCAACACTCTTCCTATGAACTTGTAATTAACGCAATTAGTCCCGACAGTCGTTAAATGAAGCAAGAGCTAGGTGTCGTGACCTGGCTCAATGGTATGACAAAAGGTGGAGAACACACGCTCAATTAAATCCAATTTATTGAAATAAACAAAGATAGATGTCCAAATAGTCAATCAGTAATGTGTGTAATGTATGGATGTGTGTAGATGTATCAAGGCTAGAATGCAAAAGTAACTAAATCCAAACAAACCAAGCAACCCTGAGGAGAGAGAGAGAGAAGGACTGCCCCAGCACTCCTATTTATAGCCATGTGAGCAATCAGTTGTCAATCATCAGTCCTCATTAACCAGTGTCCAGATCCCAGCAACCAAAGGGACGTAAGAGGCCCAGGAGCCGTCACTTAGGAAACTGGAAACTAGCTTTTTTCTTTAAGTACATTAGTCCAAAAAGGGAAATCTACCACAACAACCACAGACTTTCTTTGCAGCGTTTTGGAAATATAATTTTTAATGAACTGATGTCTTTTCTGCTCCAGATCACCATCTTTTCCCCAAACATTTCAGTCTGGTTTTAAAAACCTTACTCTATCAGACAAAATCAGCCCTCTCGACTCACAATCTCCTCTTGGCCAGATGATTCAAAATTAGCCTTTAGGAGGACAATTGGCCAACAAAGCATAGATGTACGAATGTTACCTTGCCGTACCTTCATCTGACAATCAGTAACAACAAAAACTTATTACTTCAACCTGCATTAAAGCTGGGGTAAGCAGTTAATTGTGTATCCATAATAACCTTATAGCATGTTGTAATTGAAGTGGTCGGAGATAAAAACCTCCTCCTCTTGGATCTGTTTTTAGGCTTTAGAAAATCTTGCCTGTGACAGGAGAATTTGGCCATTACAGAGAAAAGGGGTTCCTATTGGCTGTTCAGATGTACAGATGCAGATGCACGTCCCTTTGGAGGGTGTAAGAATTTAAATTTAATTTAATGGTGGAAAATTCAGCAGAAAAAGTTGGCATTCCAGCATCGGGAACAACTGCCGACACTGCAAAGCAACCCCCCAAAAATAGAAGACGGATTTATCAAAAAGAGAGTCTAAAAGAGATTCAGACAGTAAACCCAATAAAACGGGTTAGTATTGGCAAAGCATTTGTTGCTAACAGTTAGACTTCTGCTAACCATAGCCAATGTCTCACAGCTGTGGCTAATTCAAGTTAATGTTTACGTATCAAGCTAGAGCAGTGTTTCTCAAATGGGGGTACGTGTACCCCTAAGGGTACTGCAGGGGGGACGTTTTTTTATTTATTTTTTTATTTAAAAATATGTCATGCATAATTACTAAGATAATTATACTAAAATAATGAGTGAATTAAGTGAGGGATTGTAAATATTTGAAATGTAGCATTTAAATGTTTCTGTATAAAAAAGGTTGTTGTTTAGTGAATCTATCACTGCTGGCGCTGTATCGTCCCTTTTTATATAGACTTTGTTTTCTGACACAAATGTTTTGCACTGGTCAGGGGGTACTTGGCCTAAAAAAGCAATTCAAAGGGGGTACAATATTGAGAACAGTTTGAGAAACACTGAGCTAGAGCCTCAAATTACAGTACGTCATCTTAACCCTCATGTTGTCTTCGGGTCAAATTGACACTTTTTCCTATATCAATGTTCTTTTTAATTCCCCAAAATAACATGATTGATTCCACACAACGCTCTTTGGCATATACAAATATCTACTTCAATTAACTTTGGGGTGTCTTATTCAATTTGATACCATTTGAAAAAAAAAAATTGTGGTTTTGAAATAGTATTGAGTAAAAGTTGACATATTCCAGTCTGTGATTATCCATCAACATATCTTCCTTTAATTTTAATTTTAGTCCTAATTTCTGCTTTCCTAACTCAAACATTAGGTATAATTTCCTATAATTGAGGTTTATTGACCATAAATTCCAAAAATAACTGTAAAACTGAAGATAATAAGTTAGTGTCACGTAGTGCTGAAAACGTCAAAAAAGTGACAAACATGAAAAAAAAGTGTCTAAAGTGTTTAAAAAAGGGCGAAAAAACGTAAGAAAAAGTTTAAAACATTGATCAAAGGGTCACCAAAAGTGTTGATTTTCAATTTTGACGGGAAGACAACACAAGGGTTAACCTTCACAGGCCCACAAGCCAGCAAAGAAACAGCACAGTAATTCTCATAGAATTTCCGCTATATAACGGCATCTATAACGGCAAGTAGGCCACTTGAGGGCAGCACAAAAAGCTGTAAAGACACACATTGGCATTTTATTACTAACGTGGGTAGCAACCTTAGGCACTGCTACCCAATAGCACACTAGCAATAAGTATGCAAGAGTTGTTTTTTTGGCAATGTTCCCATATGCATGCCTAACAACCTCTTTCCCAGCCATTGGCAGGAGCACAGCCTGTTATTTAAGACAGTTTGATAGTTTTGCATTCCACAAAGAAAGAGTCATGTCTCGGACCACCTGTCAAATTTGAGATTCCTTCTATCTCTTGGCTGGTGTTCACCAACTCCTGAGGGAAACATACTGCTCTTTAACTGCTAGATGGTAAATGTTCATTGGAGCATTTAGTTGCTAACTTGGGCAGGTAGTGTACAATAAGCGACAGTAGGTTAATCATTGATTGTTGAACACAGCGGCCTGTTGCAGATGAAAACGAGGTTGATGAGAGCGGTGAGTGAACCCAAACAGTAAAGTTGCAGGCTGTAAAATAAAACCATAACAAGGAGATGAAAGAAACTAGCTTCACTTCGTGTGAAGGAGTGCTGGAGCTGAGGGGGACTGTAGAGTCCGGGGACAATTCTCTGTGGGTTCGACAATGAAACACCTTTACATTACTCATAGTCATTCTCAAAACAGTTTGAGAAACACTGAGCTAGAGCCTCAAATCACAGTACGTCATCTTAACCCTCAAGTTGTCCTCGGGTCAAATTGACACTTTTTCCTATGTCAATGTTCTTTTTCACTACCCAAAATAACATGATTGATTCCACACAACGCTAGTCATTTGTGATAGTCATGATTGATTGGAGGATCTTTAACAAAGTATTTTAGTCCTGCATGGACTTAGCCACATCTGTTTGAAAACTAACCTGTACAGTGTGTTTTCCACAGCCATAGCAAAACTCAGGTCAAAACTCCAGCAACACTCAGGGTCAGTTTTGACCTCTTCCTAAGACTTCTTTCCCCTTGCATTTTAAAAAAAACTATCTAAAACAAGTTTTTTCTTTCCATTTGCTAAAACAATTTTGCAAACTAGGCTGGTTTTATCTAAATACTTAATTCACTAAACCACACACCCAAACTGTAAAATACCTCATATGTCCTGCAAAATCAAGCACCACCAAACCAAAACCACTTATGGCACACATTTCGTATTACCAGATTTTGTCAACTACACACTGTTGGGCATAATGAAAAGCACTCATGTCTTTAATACGCTTTGCCATAATACTAAAATAGTTAAAACTGTAGAAAATTCTTCAGATTGTTCACATGCACAGAAATATTTGCAGATACACACACATGCAAACAAGTCAATGCAACATTTGCACAGCAAATAAATTTACATTGGACTGACAGCAAACTGAAAAAGAAAATTGCAGAAAAAAATGTGCAGAAAACCTGCAGAGAAAAAAGAGGCAAGAAAAATTATTAGGCAGCATCTTTCATTTTTGTAAAAAAAAGGTTCTTTTCATAATGCGTACTTCCTGATTGAAGTGGTAACATTAACCATTGAGGAGGTTTGGTCAGGTGACACACATATTGGCCAATTAGTTCATGTAGTGTCATTTTGAACGGGAGTGTTTTAAAATGGCAAACATGGGACTTTATGTCAGATTGTTGTGTCTTATGCAGAGAACCGTGTTCAGTGCATTTAAAAAGTGACATGTTGAATTGCAAAATGTGTGAAATGCAGAAAAGGTGTTTAGACTTTTGGAAACTTGAGAAGAGGTTTTGCTCTATGTGTGTCCGTTTAAATAATTGTGCTATGTATGTCACATTAGGAAGTTTATAAAACAATATTTTACACTGGGTCACTTTAAAAGTATAGCCATAAAAGCAAGAAACACCATTTTTTCATTTAGATGCACCTAACTTATTTGGTTTGCTAAAAAGAAATAATGACAAAGACAAAAGCAGCAAACCTACACACCAGCTGTTGTTCCGCTCTGCCAAATGCAAAACATGATTATTGTGCTATTATTTGGAGGATCAGCATGAAAGATAAAAAATAAAGTGTCACAGTAGGATGTGATGGCAGGAACATTCAAATTAAAAATAAGTTTCAAAGTCAACACATTGTCATCATTTTCACACTTAGCGGCTACAGCAGTCTCTGTGCGTCGTAATGAGTGAAAATGAGTAACAGTAATGACATGTTTTCATCGAGCTTCAGATGTTGTTGAGTCGTAACAAAATGGTAAATGGGCCCATTTAAAAATCATATCCAGTGTGCCAGATGTCGCCTGTAGAAACAAGCAGGGTTTGAAAAGCTCTAGATTAACAGAGATGACATATCTTAAAAAAAAAAAAAAAAAAAAAAAAAAAAAAAAACCTTGTTGGATGATTTCAATCTTATATTTATTCTATAACATATTTATTAGCGAAAATATACGTTATGATACAAGATTCAAAGGCTCAGTATTTCAATTTTCAGAACCAACCATTTACAGTGGAAAAAGAAATAAAACAAAGAACAAGGTATTCACAAAAATCCAAACAAACCAACCCACACAGATAGTATTAATGTCCAACTATCTGCAATTTTATAATACAGTAATCTGTCATTAGACTACAGTATAGTATCATTTAAACATACCAGGAAGAACAGAGCAGAGGACCAAGTCAATAAAAACAATTGATAGGTTGCTAAAATATTACAGTTTCTTTTAGTTGCTATGGTACTATTATCAATAGTAAGGTGCAGTGTTTCAAAACTCTAAGTACAAGACTCCTAACTGATCATAACTGTAAATCATTAAGTCTTGCCTTTAAAGCAACTGATTCTCCTTTTTATTTGGCTTGTAAACATCTTTCACTGTAAGACCCATCCTTCAACCCCTACGTTTCTGGTGAAATACAACGAGTACATTTGTTAAGCCACCTAAACATATCACAGTGCAATCATGTACTGGAAGTTAAGTTATTTTAACAATCACTTAGTCCAAGAACAAACAATGGTAGATACTTGTTTCAAAATGTCCCTTTAAAGGGCTAACGATGTGTTTGATTCACTGTATTCACATGACAGTAGGCAAAAATGTAACTGGCAAATTCTACAAATTATTCCCATAATTCCTATCCCATGATCAATAATAATAATAATAATAATTTTGACTTATATAGCGCCTTTCACAAACCCAAGGACGCTTGACAAACAAGGGGGGGGGGGGGGGGTTTAAGAAGTGGTTAGGAGAGATTAAATTCCATGAGCCTCAGTGAAGAGGTATGTTTTAAGCTGGGTTTTAAAGGTTAAAATAGAGGAGGCAGAGCGAATAGCAAGTGTGATCCATGAAGAAATCTAACCCAGTCATCAATACAAGAAACTTTTAATGTATTGCAACATTGCTGTAAGGTTTTGTCTAATCAAAAACTGTAAAAAAAAAAAAACTTAAAGTAAAATAGCTTACTGTAAATACAGTAAGATTTTCTGTAGTACACACAACACTAATCTGCATCATTTCAACATCTGGATTTGGCCTTAAATTCTCATCCACATCACCAAGTATGTTTTCATAGTTCATGCACCCTGGGAAAAATGAATGTTGAATCCAAGCCTGACATCGGTCAGCAGCGATGTCATCACAAGCCTCATCCACCCTGTTCTGTTGTACACATCCTGGAGTGATTGCAGTTGGGGTTGGGCACCCAAACCTAAAAAAACGCAACTGGTAGGAATCGGACCACATTAGAACGCAAATTGTAGTTCCTCATTTCAGTTCCACTCAATGTGTCAACTAAAAATTTTTCCATCTGTTGCTCCAAAACAGACATAAAGATATCACACTTTCTCTACCGTTAGCTAGCTACTGTAAATGTAGGCTACTTTTAAAATGCCCTATTTTCCCTCTGGGCTCACTAAAACAGACGTAAAAGCATATGAACATTTCACTGCATGTGATCGCTAGTAAACATGTTACTCTTGCCATGCTAGTCTATCGTTAGCTGGCTAGCTTTTAGTGCATTTAAAATGCCTAAAGTGAAGCGGTGGCTGTGTTTTACAGCTAAGGATCCCGACATAAAATGCAACAAATGTTTCAAAATAATTACGTGCATAGGGGTAAGCACGTCAAACTTACTGAAACATGCGGCGACATACTTATTAAATATGTAGCTACTTCAAACCGTTAATATATTATTTCACTGTCAGTTATGAACAATGAGCATAGTGTTGGTAAAACGCATTTTAACAATAGAGAAGGCAATCCTATCCAAAGTTATGCATGTATACTAAGACCATGGTGACACATGGAAATACACCATGATGGTGTATTTCCATGTGAAACTGGGCTTTCTAGATGGGGTTTTATGTACACGGTCAATGCCAGATGTACTTGAAGTTGGGAAAAGATGTACTTTTTGATGGTCTGTTGGTTTATTAGTACACAAGATGGTGATATGTTACTACATACTTGTGAGAATAGTACCATAGCATCAGAAAAAAACTAAGTGAAAGGTTGCCATTTCTTCTTGTGTCTTCTTCTGCTTCTTTATGGTTAAACGTTTTGAAGTATCATTACTTAGAGGCCCTGTTTCAATCTTGTACTGAATCACATTCTTCTGTTAGGTAAAATAAAATAAATCTTCAGTAAAACGTGCAAAGGGCAGATTAAACATGCCTCCATCATGGTGACATGGTGTGGACTTGGGAGCAATAAAAAAAAAGTTTGTTTTAAATACAAACCCTTCACTCCAGTTGTCTGCATCTTGATTCAATTTGTCCACTCAGCAGTGGAAAGGCCAAGTGGCCAAACTGCTGCTGTTTCAATTGTAGAAAAGAAATGAATAACTTAACCTTTAAAAATGTTTCTATTACTGAACTAAAAACCAGGTTCTGCACAAACCATTGAAAGATTCTTCAAAATTATGCATGTTTTCCTCCTTCAGGCAACAGCTCGTTGGCCTTCACTTAGACCTCAGAATTCCACCGGCCCTTCTTGTGCGAAAGACAAATTAATCAACAGTAGATACAAAGTTCAGTATTTTGATTGTTCGCCCTGCAGATCACAGATTCGGTTTGTGTTGTTCACATTACTGTACGCATAACAGATCTATCTTCCAGTAATACCTGCAGACCCTTTTTCTTTTGGTTACATGTTGTATATTTCAGACAGATTCATATTTTTGTGGTGCACATTATAACAGTGATGGCCATTTTGATCCAGAAGGTTTAAATTGCTTTTCAGTTTGAAATCAAATCATACTTCAGGGATTTCTTTATTGGGCTCCAAGTAGTCTGTAGTCTCTTCCCCTTCTGCTTTCTCCGCTAACTATTTTGCGAGGTCACCCTCGCTGCATGCTGGGGTCAGTGCTGCCCAAGACGATTGTAATTAGTTTAAAGAAATACAAAAAGCCAGAACATTTTCCCCTAAAGCAGAATGAGAATGGGTGCTTCCAGACCTTTCCTAGTGCTGACACAGTGCTATGAAGCTCCAAGTGACAAAATGAAATCAATGAGTACATTTACACGCACACCAATATTCCAAATGTGACCATATTCAGAATTTGATACAGGTCATGTAAATAGCATATTCCAGTTGGATATTCCGAATAAGGTCTTTTTCGTGGGAAACGCCACTATTATTCCAATATTAGAGGCATTCTTTTGACCTGTGTGCAGCGCTTTCTCTGTGCGTTGCCATGGTTGTGGTACACAAACCAACCAGCCAACAGTTTGGAGGACTGCGGTAGTGAGGCATTCCCAAATGAAAGGAAGCAAAAACGCAGCTATACTTTTAAACATTATGACTGGGATATCAACAGGTCCACTACCAGTGAAAAACTTTCAAAAAATCTATTTTGCACGGCTGCATGTAAACAGGATTGTTAGTGGAATATACAGTTTAATTAGCCATGTGAAAAGCTCACTCAGAATATTGTCTTTTTAGGAATAAGGGCACACACAGGAATATTATGTGCATGTAAATGTAGTCAGTGAGGCCTCCAAGGACAACCACAGATTTATGTTGCTGAAACATCTCAAGGTAGGTTTAAGGTACAAATCTTATAAAGACTTCTTAAACCGTTTTCAGTGATTAGAGTTGGAATAAAGCCTGACCCTTGGTGTCAGTTTTAGATTCTTGTGGTTCTTGTTATCGGCAGCCGAGTGTCTTTAAGAAATAATTTGTATATACAAATGAAAAATCTCCTCACTCATTGATAGCAAACATACATACAAAAGAGACACACTCAAAATAGGTATGACATACACAAACACACAAATGCAAATGTTTCAAGGTTTCCCTTTGTATGAAGATAAATGTGTGGGTTATGGATGAAAACCTTGAGGCAGATGCCTAAAACTCCATACCTTTTATGTTTACTATAGGTAAAATCGGGTCAGCAAAGCACGTGAGTTTGACTGGAAAGACTGCTGCTTGCTTCCCATCTACAATACCATGAAAAGTCATTGTTGGTATCTTTTAAAGAGCAACGTAACACCCTGTTTTAGCTGGCAAGTTCAGAGAGCTCTTAGGAAATGCATGGGCCTGGGGGAAGTAAGAAGTAGCTAGAGAACAACTAAGGCAGCTGTGTGACATTACTAATACCTAAAGTCAACAGGGACAAAATCCAGAGAGCTCATCCTGTGCAAACATATATTCTAAGCTTTAAGTGAAGTCAATGTGAGACTTTGGCATTACAGTTTTTTTAGTACAAAAATAAGTTCCTCCAGTGCAGCTCAACACAGAAACACTATACAGAGAAACACAAAGAGGGAATTATAAACCTAAAGGGCTGTAACCTTGGAACCTGTCCTTTAAGTTCCTCTCTAACCATGACCGTGATCTTTCTCTAATTCCAGCCAAGTAGTTGTCTGAACTAGCTGCAGTGGGTAGAACCTCTTGGTCTGACACCAATTGGTTTCTCTGTCGCATGGGCCATGCATAACATGTCGTACTGAAATTTGTGAAATCAATGAAAAAAACGTTTTACATTACAAACAACAGAAGATGGAAATCTTTCCAAAAACGTTTTAGCTATATATGATTGTTTGATTGCTAACGTTAGCTCAAAACGTCATTGAAGTGACAGCCTTTGTTGTGTTTGATTGCTAACTTGTCGACTTGGATTGGGAAATGATAGAAACCTCAGCCGTTTTAAGTAACGCGGTTACATCCTGCTTGGCCCCCCTCTCCGCATCAAGTCCTCCCGTAGCCACCCCCTCACACCAGCAGTGCAATTAGGCTAACAGTTAGGCTAACATTAACAGTTTCTGTCTGTATGCACATTTTCTGGAGGGAAAAATAATATTGGCAGTAGGCAGAGCTAGCTTATGATAGTGTTTTATGTGTTATAGGAGGAGACAGGGTTCAGCATCCTGGCACAAATGCCGTTCCCCAAGAAGACCTGTCACACCCTCCGCTAGACCTGTCATCAATAGATGAGCCTGCCAGCCAGCCCAAACTCAATGCACTCCCAGCCACACACATATCGGGGAAAGATAGGAGTTTTTCTGATAGGTGGTACTCAAACTTCCCGTGGCTGGAATACAGCATCTCAAGAGATGCTGTTTTTAGTTTGAAGTTTGAATTGAATTGTGTGCATGTGTGATTATTTATCTATCTCAGGTTGCTCATTGCTGTATGGTTAGATATGTTATTCATTTAATTATGTTGTAGAAATAAGCTACTGGAGAAATCATATTTGATCATTTTCCCGCTGTTTGTGTTTAGCAGCTGTGTCATATTCAATGCTGCTGTTATTTCGTGTTGATACAGTTCTTCTGTCATTCTGAATTAATAGGAAACAGTTAGGAAACTGTTAAGTAATTTTGGACCGTTCCCTGCTCGCTGTGCTGGGTGAATAAATGGAGAGAGAAACAGACCCTCCAAATATATAATTCCATTTCTGTCTTTTTGTTTATTGAACTTTCAAAAGAGATAAACGAAGTTTTGGCTTTCTGCCAAGGTGTCCACTTCAGCACTGAGCTGAGGACAGCGACACAAGAGCTACACAGGTGGGCTACTGAGTCGCTGTCCTCAGCACCGCAGAAAAGTGCTGAAAGGGGAACCCGGGTTTTTTGTGGCTTATTTTAACTGGCCCATCCAGTCTTCTGGAGGCCCACCTGCAATCCAAATCCTGGCACCGCTAGTGGCTCTGTGGTCCAGGAGGGTTGCAGTGGGGCAGCAGTTTCATAAATAACACAACTGAATTTTAGCTGACTGAATTGTATTTTCCATATTGATCTAGCAGAGAATTATTTCACCTTGCTCAAAGTAAAACGTATTTTATCAGCAGCAGTGAAATGTAGATTGTGTTTGGTTTCTGAGGCTCTGACTCTGCTTCTTGATGAAAGATTTAAAATAAAAAAAATAAAAAATAGCACAATCTGGAAGGCATGTCTGTAGAAATGAATAATGAAATAAGAGCCGCGGTGTAGATTGTTATGATAGCACCTTTTTCCTTAACTACAGCATGTCAGACTGTCTTTGCACTCTGGCACACATGTCTTAAAATATCTTATAGCTGACAGAACCATGTGTAAATGCTTCTCCCATCACCTTTAATGCCATCTTTCAACTGTTCTCAGAAAGCCACTTTCTTTGCTTTGAAGATTCATTTCCTTTTCATTACTTGCGCACGTCTTTGACCTTAAAGGACTTTTCTCTATTTTCCTCTATTAATTATAATTACCTTTTTCTTTCTGCCTTTTGGGCGCTATACAACTCGGGGACATTTTCCCAGAGTTTGAGAAGAGATTTTGAAACGCACTCTAGGCGCTGAAAGTGTCTAAGTAACAAGAAATGTGGAGGGTTTTTCGTCAAGTCGCCTTCCAAATGTATTCAAGCAACGCCAGACATGAAAAATGCACCTCGTTCTCACGTCTCAGTGAGACATGCAGTGTATGGGCTGCTCTCGTATTCACATTACTCCTGTTTGTACAGCTGAAGGGAGACAAGGACAGCAGGGACTCCTATGAATTTTGGAAAGTTTTCTCAAAGAATATTGGGTCAGAGGAGGAGAGGAGCGATAAGGATGTTGCCACAGGGAATTGCTTAGCCAAAGAACATTTACAACTGTAAATGGTACATCATCCTCTTGTGTACAGCACTGGACATCTAAATGGGGAGGTTACCTCTGTGAACTAATGTTTGCTCATTCTGTGTGCCTATTTGTGTGTGCTTCTCTCCACAGCCGTGCTACGAGCGTGTAAAGGACTGGCTTAATGAAAACCTGGTGGCCCTTTGGATCTTTGCGCTATGCACAGCACTTACTCAGGTACTTATTTTTTTCAGCAGTCCTTAGCTCAGCCCTTGATATCCACAGCCTCAGACAGAGGCTTTTACTTTGTGATAAATAAACCTAATATGTCCAGTATCATTTGCATTAAGAGCTGAACGCAGGATTTCTATGGACAAGAAGAGCCTGTACAAGCTTCTTGTGTTACTACTGTAGACCACATAGGGGGATTTGACTTATTTTATCTTCTTTCCAGCCAAGCGGCGCATGATGCGCTCAGATATGCTGAGGGGAGATACACTGTTGTTGAAAGCATCAATCACGCGAGTCTCCTGCGATGCTGCAGGCTCATTTCTAGTCACCAGTTAGATTCCCAGTGAAAATACAACTGTACATGCAGCGAAATGAGAAGCAGAGAGAAGATGTTGTCACTGCTGTGATGTGATATGTGGGATGTCTGCCAGCTCATCAGACATCGCTGAGTCAGCCTATTGACTCAGTGATGTCCTTTGTCTTTTGACTTCTACTGTTACCCCACACTTTGACATTAGTCCTTATATGTAAAGTCTCATTTGTAGCCACAGTGACCATTTTGTTTGTACACCCAAACTGAACTGGTGTGTCCAATAAACCTACCAGCACACAGAAAAAGAAAAATATATTTGCATGTAAATACATACATACATTTCAGAGCTTTTTAGGAATAGAAAAAAAGAGTTTAAGATAAACCCCAGAAGATAACATTTTCTACAGCAATAAACAGGGAATAGGGATAGGAACGCAACTTATGACAATATTGTCATGCATTAATCCAAATATTTCCTTAATATACAATAAAAATGGGGAATAGAAAGTTCAAATAAACACAGTCATACCTCATTTCACCGGGAGAACTTGTCTAAAATCAAAAGTAGTTATGCAAACGTTTCCAAAAATCTTCAAACAAATTGGGTAGAAACTGTAATATGAATATCAGCAAACATGCTCTTGTGTATCGTGGTCGTGCACTAAAATAAAGCCTTCAAACAAGTATTTTATCATAATTTACCACAAACACCGGAGTGTTCACAGGAAGGTGATCAAATCTGTTACAGACCTGATTGACAGCAGGCAACAATAAACTGTAATAAAACATGACTCTAATGAAGGCCTAAAATGCCAACAAATAATAATAATTGTTATAAAAAAACATAACTATGCCAAATGTATGGTATAAAAATGTTACGCCAATTTATTAAACCAAAACTATGTACACTCCAAAAGGTGGTTTCCGCAGTATGTGATGGTCCTAAACACCAGAACAACAGAAAAACAGCTAAGTCTCTTCCTCGCCCTCCTTCCTGTCAGCAAACAGAACTGCCTCACAGCCAACAGTGATTTCATGAATGATGACAGAGAAAGTAAGAGGCGACTAAAGGTTTTCTTCTGGCACACAGCCCCCGCCCCTCAATGGCTTACATCATAGTTTACTCCATACACATTGAAACATCAAACTGGATTTTGCACACACTCCGTAGGCCATTTTGTAAAAGGTCCGTTTTGGGCAGAGAAAGTGCGGTTTAAGTCTCAATGGAGGACTGAAAGAGGGTGAAAAATATGCATTTAGAAATTTAGCCAGCTTAATGTGGATGTACTTTTCTTACTGTATATGATTGTATTAATACAAATGTTCATGTTGTATGTTTATGTGTATTGTGTCTTTGGTGTTTGAAAATGTGTATGTTGATTATTTTCTCAGGTATTACTTTGTCTATTTGAAAGCGAAATTACCCACCAATTCAACCAAAACAACAGTCACATGGGCCACATGTCCTGGCTATGCACTCACCTAAAGGATTATTAGGAACACCTGTTCAATTTCTCATTAATGCAATTATCTAATCAACCAATCACATGGCAGTTGCTTCAATGCATTTAGGGGTGTGGTCCTGTTTAAGACAATCTCCTGAACTCCAAACTGAATGTCAGAATGGGAAAGAAAGGTGATTTAAGCAATTTGGAGCGTGGCATGGTTGTTGGTGCCAGACGGGCCGGTCTGAGTATTTCACAATCTGCTCAGTTACTGGGATTTTCACGCACAACCATTTCTAGGGTTTACAAAGAATGGTGTGAAAAGGGAAAAACATCCAGTATGCGGCAGTCCTGTGGGCGAAAATGCCTTGTTGATGCTAGAGGTCAGAGGAGAATGGGCCGACTGATTCAAGCTGATAGAAGAGCAACTTTGACTGAAATAACCACTCGTTACAACCGAGGTATGCAGCAAAGCATTTGTGAAGCCACAACACGCACAACCTTGAGGCGGATGGGCTACAACAGCAGAAGACCCCACCGGGTACCACTCATCTCCACTACAAATAGGAAAAAGAGGCTACAATTTGCAAGAGCTCACCAAAATTGGACAGTTGAAGACTGGAAAAATGTTGCCTGGTCTGATGAGTCTCGATTTCTGTTGAGACATTCAGATGGTAGAGTCAGAATTTGGCGTAAACAGAATGAGAACATGGATCCATCATGCCTTGTTACCACTGTGCAGGCTGGTGGTGGTGGTGTAATGGTGTGGAGGATGTTTTCTTGGCACACTTTAGGCCCCTTAGTGCCAATTGGGCATCGTTTAAATGCCACGGTCTACCTGAGCATTGTTTCTGACCATGTCCATCCCTTTATGGCCACCATGTACCCATCCTCTGATGGCTACTTCCAGCAGGATAATGCACCATGTCACAAAGCTCCAATCATATCAAATTGGTTTTTTGAACACGACAATGAGTTCACTGTACTAAAATGGCCCCCACAGTCACCAGATCTCAACCCAATAGAGCATCTTTGGGATGTGGTGGAACGGGAGCTTCATGCCCTGGATGTGCATCCCACAAATCTCCATCAACTGCAAGATGCTATCCTATCAATATGGGCCAATATTTCTAAAGAATGCTTCCAGCACCTTGTTGAATCAATGCCACGTAGAATTAAGGCAGTTCTGAAGGCGAAAGGGGGTCAAACACAGCATTAGTATGGTGTTCCTGATAATCCTATCCTAGGTGAGTGTATGTCAAAAGGCAAAAACACAGAGCAAATAAAATGACTGTAAACTGTAAAATTGAAAAATCAATGTTTTGTGATGCACACATGTCGACTAACCTAATAGATAAAAACTCAGTGAAAAGAAGAATTAATCACAAAAGAGTAGCATTTAAATTGAAAACGTGTAAATTTGCACTTTCACTCAGAGAAAGGATTGAAAAGCATTTTGGTTTGTTGTGATACAAAAAGTATCCAATCTGTGCCATAGTTGATAAATGAACATGGAACAGATTGGAGTGGGTGAATACTTTTCTTTTTTATTATTTATTCAACGTAATGAGATTTAAATTTTAACAGTATGAGAAAATCTTTTCGTGTTTATTGTAAAACAGGTGTATGTTATGTTACAAAAAATGAGCCAAACAGTTGGGAGAGTGTATTTCTTTCCATTGTGACTTGGCACATCTGAACCCATTAATGGCTGATTTGAATGGTGATTTTTTTTTGTGTGTTTATGCAGATCCTGGGCCTGGTTTTCTCCATGACGATGTTCTGTCAGGCAGTGAAAGTAGAGACGTTTTACGCCTAGCCATTGTTCTCTCTGCTCTTCAGCACCCTTGGATTGTTTCTCATCAGAGAGGGACGGATATAGACCCACCCTCGTCCTCCTCCTCCCCCAACAGACTCTTCTTTCCTTGTCCTCTCTGTGACATTCCCTCTCAGATGTCACCAGTTCACAGTTTTTCTGCTAACTATCAACAAGCACAGTGTCAGTGTATTACCTGAGTTGGTTCCTATGGTTTGCTCTGTGTCAAAAAGCTAATTTCTGTGATACATTTTATGAAGCAGTATTATGAACATGTATAAAAAAAAATTCAAAAAAATGTAACCCCTTTTTTTAATATGTGTTTTGTTCTAAATTATTTTATGGTTTGTATGTGTTTAAAAAAAAATGAGAGCTGCAGTTGGGGACTATGTGAAGTGCTGCAAGTGCATGTCTCCTGCAATGATGTGTAATAAATGTTTTTGGCTCGACTAAACACCACGTGTCATCTTGTCATTCCTCAACAGGAAACGTTGAAGGGTTTTACTTGTAATCCTGCTGTATTTATGCCCCAAACCCTTGATGACAAACACGAGCTACAGAGGAAATTTGCCAGGAACCGGCTTGTAAAATAGTTTATAAATTCCCTCTGCTGAGACATGCTGGAGTCATTCAAACATTGTGTAGCATGTAACTAATCAGGCATTAATCAGATATCTACTAAAATGAACCGCTTTGCAACCTCATTCTACGGTGGCCACAACACGCAACAACAAGAAAACACACACAAATAAACACGCAACAACAAGAAAACACATGCAAATAAGCCACCCGTGCTGTGGTCTATTTGCATGTGTTTTCTAATTGTTTGCGTGTTGTGGCCTCTCAGGCTCACCGTATCATGCACTATGGAACGTGTGGCTTTTTTACAGGCTGAATTTACATGGGGATTAAACCAACTACAATAAAAAAAAAGAATTTCTGTCAGAGAAGTGTCAAGATCCTTCAGACTGGCCTGGGGCCATTTCCCTCCCAGCACCAATCAGAGCTCCACTGACAAGGATTCATCTGCAGTCTTTGAAGCACCCTCTGGCTCTTTTACGACTCCTTACCTGTCGTCCTATCTAGGGCCGTCTAGTATAATCCAGGCTCTAAGTACACCAAAGGCACTGGAGACACTGTCTGATTAAATACCATGAGGGAAAATGCTATGAGGTGTATTCAACTGCAATTTGAGGTCCAAGCAATGCAGGTGCTAGAACACTTCACTGTAACAAATTTACAGTAACTTACTGGCAACAATGAGCCAGAAAGTTACTGTAAATTATTTTTACAGTATTGGTACCGTACTTCCATTTACAGTATTTTATGTATTCATCGTAAAATACAAAACAAACAACATAAGATAAAGAAGTAAAAATACAGCAGTTTACTTTACCATTTACAGTACTATAGTGGCTATATTGTGATTTTGTTTACAGTAATGCTTAGATTACTGTGATTTCAACTGTAATACTTAGACTACTGTGATTTTGTCATGTTGACAAAAATGTTACTGTGAAATCTAAAGTAAATAACTGTAGATTTCACAGCCATTATTTACAATGTTTGTTTTATATTTGTTAGGATCATTTCTCCATTTGCTTCTTTTTCTGCCTTCACCCAGTCTGGACCTGAGAGACCAAAAGTCCCAGAGCAATCACATATGTAAGTGGAAAAGTTTAAAATTTCCCCGTGAAGTCAACCAAACTAATTACACAGATCAGCCAGTAGGTGGAGCTGTGACAGGAAAGTTGTTGGGTTGTTCCTGGAACAAGGGATTTGTTTCTGCCACTTTGAGTCATGAAAAATGTAAAACATCTCCAATAGTTTCACAACATGTGCTGTGTTTACCATACTATGTATTGTGGTGTAATATAAAAAAAAGCCTCAGAAAGTCAGAAACACAGCAAGCTTGAACCCAAAGGCACAGCAGAAAGATATAAAAGTTCTTGTTTGCTCAGTGACGAGCTGTGTATTTTACACCTGGGCCTTCAGTGCTATCCTACAGTAATCAAACCACCTTTGAATAACCTCACCATGTCACTAGGACAATATTGTGTGGAATCAAGTGATTTCACCCAAGGTTCAACACCTAGTTTCAATACACTATTGCAGAGACATGAATACACGGTGACTGAATCCATCACTTTTTTTACACAGTATGACAGGATGCTGCATCTTATAAAGTCAAAATTAATGCAACTACCAAAGAAACCAAAACAACCTGTCATGTTTACTCATACAACAACCCCAAAGCAATCAAAAACACAAATAACACAATCAGCGCTCAATAGGCTATCCTACAAATTCCAGCCAAGCTGCTGGTGGCTCAACACACATGCCACCACGCACACACAAGGGCACAGCGGCCACTGACACTGCTCAACTCTTTAACACCAGCAGCAACTATCTAAAGCAAGCAGTAATAGCTAGTAAAATCATTTCACCAAAATGCAGAAAAATCAATTAAGCTTACCAAAAGCTGCTCATCATTTGAAGAAAGGCACATCCTCCTTTCTTTCATCAACTTTCCATCTAAAAATAAATCGACACAAACTTGAACTAACGTTTCATCTACACTCAAGGGACTTTGGGTTCAAGCGACTTTGGGTCCTTGAAAAGCGTCATGCAAATTCAATTTATTATCATTATCTACGGTACTGTGATGCTAGCTAATTTTGCTTCTCTGCCAACTCGAAATTCTGAAGGCCTCAGAGTAGATTTTTCACCCAAAGGAAGGAAGAAATCTAATTGGATAAACCGAGGGCGACACAAGCAATGAAATTACTGTAATAGACTTATAATGGACTTTGTAAAGTACATATGAAATAAGTAAATAATACATATATTTTTTAGAAATTAACATATATACTATATATATATATATATATATATATATATATATATATATATAATATATATATATAATTAAGCTAGGGTGGAAGCAATCTATCAATTTGGTAAGGAATAAGTGGAGATGGGTTGGTATGAATACAGCTAGGCTGATTATCCCTCATGTTGTCCTCGGGTCAAATTGACCCGTTTTCCTGTATCAATGTTCTTTTTAACTACCCAAAATAACATGATTGATTCCTCACAACGCTCATTGACAAGAACAAATCTCTACTTTCATTAATTTTGGGACATCTTATTCAATTTTATAGCATTTGAAAAAACAAATTGAAGTGGTTTATAATAGTATTAAGAGTATTACATAAGTTATATAAGTTATATAAGAGTAGAAGTTGACACATTCTAGTCTGGGATTATCCATCAACATACATTCCTTGAATTTTAGTCGAAGTAATTCCTATTTTCTGCTTTTCTAACTCAAACATTAGGTATAATTTCCTATAAAGGAGGTTTATTGACCACTGACAACTGTAAAACTAAAGTTAATAAGTTTGTGTTACGTTGTGTCAAACGTCAAAAAAGTGACAATCATTGGAAAAAAAGGGACAAAATTGTAAGAAAAAGTTAAAAAAAAACATTGATAAGAAGCGTCAATAACAGTGATGATTTTCAATTTTGACGGGAAGACAACACAAGGGTTAGAGGAATGAAAAGCAGGTGAGTAAGAGGGCGGGGGAGGTCAGGGGATTGGAACGGCAGGAAAGGGGCTTACTGAAGGGTGGGACAAATGGAACATGTAGTGAAAACACTAAACTGGAAGTTAGGCATAAAAAGCACACTTTGATGCCGCAACCAGTTTTGAAACTAAACAAAATATGCACAATATTATCATTGTTAATGTTAAAGGTTTTACTGGTGAAGACTGAGAGCATTGTTAGTTGTGTTTCCCTTCAATTGTAAAGCAAATTTTTGAAATTTTCATAAAAAAGAAATGTGAATTAGGCCTGTTTCCATTAACTGGCAGGGCTGTAATCTGCCAGCAACCGATCAGTAGAGGCTGCCAACCAAACACAAAACAAGTTGCCTTGGCCAACCAACCCATCTGTGAGAGAAAAATGGAGAGAGAGCTTCAGAAATTTGGTTAAAAAAAGGGCAAGTTTTAATTGGTCTTTCTTGCCAGCAGATGACACCGAAAAATAATTTGCTGTCCTTGTTGGTCCACACACACCACCAGTCATGTTTTTGCACATTATGGGAACATCCTGAGAGACGCCGACAGCAGAAACAGCTGATCAGTGTGTGAGTTAAATGTCACTTCCATATCCCATTTAGCGCATTGACTCTTTTTCAAGAAAAGCAAAAACCACTTGTGTAACACGTTTTGCGCTATTGAGAAAGTTTTATCAAATTTTGCCATTTCCATACAACTTTTCTTATGTACTACTTCACAATGTGTATAAAAACATGTTCATGGAAACACAGCTATTGCCAGCTAAGTTTCAAGAAATGACACATCACATTACTCAATATTTTGCTTGAGTTTAAGAAAAAAGAGCATACATCTTTTCTGGCTGGATGGAGTCTAAATTTACCGTCCAACATACAAAGTCTTCTGGAACTATCTTCAGAACAGCAGAAAGTGTTGTGTGTACAATATATACAGTATACTCCTGTGTGTTTCAAAGATCATCAACTATTTATAGTATCTTTTTTAAAATGAGACGTGAATGTTGTGAAAACACAAGAGAGGCACAAACTGGGACCACCTTGCAAATGGTGCTGTACGGAGCTGGTGTGAATCAGCAACAGATCTGAAGTTACTATTGAAATGAAGACATTTTGAAATGAAGACATATTGTAGTGACCATACAAACCTTGCTGAATCTTATCCCAGCATGCACTGGATAAGAGGCAGGGTACACAATGGACAGCTCACCACTCACACATGGCTCACACAGACAGACACAGCATTCACACTCACATTCACACATTCATGTGTCTAGTATATTCCTGTTAAACCGAGTCATTCTCCACCAGATATTACCAGCAGCATGTATACCTGCCTCCATTTTTCTAGATTAGAACATGTTACACCAATGACCCTGTGTGTATTCATTATCTGAAAACCAGACACATAGAAGTACATACTGGGGCTCCAAGTTGTATTTGTCATATCTCAGGCATCAGTTTTGCTGTTATAGATGTATAAATCCATATATATATATATATATATATATATATATATATATATATATATATATATATATATATACGTATATGGATCTGTACATCTATGTTTTCATGCATCGCTTCAGCGTTCTTATTAGGAAATAACTCAAATTGTCAAGTTTATATGTGCATCCTTCGAATGCGGTTACAGTTTCAAAAGACTTCACAGAGCTAAGATTATGAAACACCAAATTAAAACGATAAACGAACATTACAATCTGCAACTTTCGGTTGTCAGTGAGGGCTGAGAAGACAAGACTCGTTAAAACAAATGTGCACAAGCTTTTTACAGTATACATTAGCATGTGCCGGCATCTAATGGTGTAGAAACTGGGATTCTAGTACAACAGCTATGACATAGAAAATCAGAAGCTATTGATGTGTTGATGCAACCTTTAAAACATGCTGAAATTTATTTATTGAGCATATGATGAGTGGGGCACGAACATGTTGGGATTTAAAAGTAAATAAAAGAATTTTAAAATGGATCCTAAAATGTATGGGTAGCCAATGGAGTGAGGCCAAAATGGGGGAAAAGACCCGCAGCTGCGTTTTGTACCATCTGGAGAAGAGCAACAGAGGACCCACTTACCCCCACATAAAGTGCATTACAATAATTCAGCCGAGGGGTGACAAAGGTGTGGAGTGCTGCCTCTGAAGAATTACCTTTATTTTGCCTCATTTGAGTGCTATGATTGGACTGTTGAGCTTAGGGTCAGAGTTTATTTCAACCCCTAGGTTTGTGATGGTTGGCTTGATGTAGTGGGCCAAAAACAAACGTACAGGGAGGGTACCAGTAGTGCCACGAAAACCATCACTTCTGTCTTTCTTTCATTAAAACTTGAAAAGTTAAGAGCCATCCAGGCCTTTAGGTCATCAAGCCAGTTGAGTGATGGTCTGACAGAGTATCTGTCATTCAATTTAAGAGGTGCATAAATCTAGCTACCATCCGCATAACAGTAGAATTACATGCCATGTTTTACCAAGCAGGAGCAAATAAAGAGAGAAAAGAAGAAGGCCTAAAACTGAGCCCTGTAGGACTACACAAAAGAGTGGAACAGAGACGGAAACAGAGACACAAAGTTTGATCTGCCAAGTAGGACCTGAACCATTTAAGTGCTATGCCCTAAAGAATTCATGGGCCATGTGTCCAAGGCAGCTGTTAAATCAAGAAGCAAAATAATAGCGCAGTCACCGGAGTCAGTAGCTTAAAGAATATCATTGAAAACTAAGAGCTACAAAGACACTCAAAATGATCACAAAGACACCGTCCCGTGGAAGGGATGCTTCCATCACTGTGGAGTCGCTGTTTTCTCCACTCATAACACGTTTTCAGAAATTGCAAGCATTAAATCTTCATAAACACGCAGATTCCAATGCTGTGTGTTATCAGCCAATCCGTCTAAAGGAACCCGAGATAGTCCTGGTCAAAGCCAATCATGTCGCAGAGTTCAGGGAGGACCCACGTGGGAAAGATTGACATCTCTTCCTTCCAGTTGAAACTAAATGTTACAAGACCGGCCTACCTGTTTAGCCAATAAGAAGACAAATCAATTGATACCAAACTTGACCAGAAAATTTTAACCCTGTGATGGCTGCAGCTGTGTCAAAACAAAACTGGGCCTTAGTTATTGCATTTCATCCATTTATGATTACTAAATTTATGTCTATAGTTATTTCAAGTATGTTTGTGATGGATGTGCATGTGATTTTGTATTTGAGAAGTTTTGTATTTTGCACTATTTTGGCTTTTTTCTTTGCACTATTCAAAAGAAAATAATCAAAATGCACAGACATGTCTGTAGAAATAAATTCATATAAAATCCATTTTCTGAGTCCTTTTCTTCTGGATTTTTGATGTAGTAAGTTGAGACATGTGGCTATGGTACTGGTATTGTCCGTAGCCCATCTGATATGTTTACAGTAGTGTTTTCAAATCATTTTACAGATGCTTGACTTCCTCCATTCTAACCTCTGTGTCAGTAAGGCCTAGAATCACACTGACACTTGGAACAGAAAATTGAGAGTGTTAGCTTCCCACTGACATCCCAGAGGACCAAAGTATATGGGAGCTGTATCACTTTTATTTTGGTAAAACATTTAGACGAGAAAGCATGTGTTTTCAAGTGTTTCTTATGAGGTAAACAAAATGAGCTAAGAGATAATAGAAGAGATAAGTTATACACATAACGACTATATAGACCCACGAGGTGCAGAACAACTACTAAGAAACACAAAACGATTACAAAGTGGCGCAAAACGACTAAAGGGATGCAAAACAACCACAACCAGCACATGTTAAAAAAAAAAGACCACTAAAAGAAGCCAAACTACCACAAAGGGACATACAGTGACAACAAAGAGATCCAAAACAACCACAAAATGTCACAGAATGACAGTTTTGTGACATTTCGTCATTTAGTGTTATTTCGCACAGCTTACACTCTGTGTGTCTGCTCTTAAATAGTTAGGATAGGGGGACAGTCTGCAACAAGGGACCTGTTATCTCATAATCCATCCACAGTCAGAATGGAACACCCTGCATGGAAAGAAATGCAATTTATCGAGAGTGATTAGCCTGTAATCAGCGTATCAACATGCAGACCTCTCACAGGTGTGTGCACCAGTTCAAAGCAGCCTCGGATGCCTCGTTGACTCCATTAGTCTCGAAGTGTAGCTGCTTACAACACAGACAACCCTCTCCAAATCTCTCCGTCCCCTCGTCCCTCTGTTCTTACCTCACCACTCCAGCAGATCTCTGTTTCCCTTCCACCCATCTATTGCATAATTCATTCTTATGTTCACAGCATTCTCCCTTCTTGTGCCTGATCAATAAAACATACCTGTGTGCTTGCTCCCTCACCTCCCCATCCTCTTGTCTTTGTTCTAAAGTCAAACCATGAGACCATGCTGAGCTGATAAAACAGCATGAATGGATGGCCTTTTCAAACAGCTAGAAAATGACTACATTTCAGGCCATCTCTCAGCTGCGTGAGTTGTGTCTCTTATTTAGGTAGTGAAAGGAAAGCGCTGTATGTGTCCCTCTCTTGACTCCCCACCCCAAAAGTCAAGAAAAGGTGCCGCCTCAGAAAAAGCTAGACACATTTTTTTGTGTGTTTGTGTGACCTGATCCCAAAAGGAAGGACATATCACAATCTTTTATCACCACAGAATAACAGGCTTGGTCAGTGTTGGACAAAATACATGTGAACAGGTTAAAGTTACTTCCAAACTGTTAGGGTTTTTGTTTTTTAAAGTGACTATATGTAACTTTGTTTGTGTTGATTTCAGAGGCCCCTTTAGACAAAAGCGGTAGTGTTTTTTTTACACATGCTGTTGTAAATGTCTGAGAGATAGCGTTACTGAGGTGGTCATATAGATGCGATGAATGTTTTGCTCAGACAAAAAACAATAATACATTTACAATAAAAGTATGTTACAGATGCATTGTTGCATTACAAGTGTTGCATACAGTAACTTAGCCTACTTTGGATGTAGTGTGAGCTAAACAAGGTAACGTTATCACTGTCACTGTGTCACAAGCCAAAGTATTACAAGCTTGTTGTAGCAACCAACATAATAATACCTTAGATTCATAAAGTTGTGCAAATGAACCTATTAATTACAACCGGTGTGCATTGGTCATATGGTACACAACAGAATAACAGATTTAGGTTGTAGTTGTAACTTAAAAAGAGAACCTCCCGGTTTTCCATATGCTTTGGAAATTAGGGGATTATATTGCCATCTCATAATCAATTTAAAGAAGTTTCCAGATCTTCCCCAGTGATTCTCTGTTCCAGCATAAAGTTTTACAGTGAAAACAAATGCGTGCTTGTTTGGTTTGACTTTGTACTGACCGTGTAAACTGAAAGGTCGCACTGCCTCTCCTGCACGTGGTCATCCATCAAACTCTGGCTGGGTTTGTTTAAATCTCCACCAATCAACTGTCACAACAAATTACAGCACAATTTGTCAGCAGCAGAAAATAAATTCTACCTGAATGAAGTTGTACACTTTTCAGGATGAGAAGTAGAAAAGATAAATGACAAACTACAGTGCTCACCATCTAAATACTCCTCCAATTGCTTTTCCACAATGTGGCACTTTGTGTAACCTTTGATTTACAATCTAAAACCATTTATTCTCTTTTCAGTGTGATGCCAGCATTGATAACACTGTCCTGATACTGAGCTCAACAGGGCATGATTGCAGCCCGGCAGGAAGTGAGTAGACATTGCTTCTTTGGCAAAATCTTGAAGTGTCAGTGGAGCTTCTCTTAATTAACACATATGTTTTACGGAGTATGTTGTTACCTTATATTTTCCTCTGTTCTCCCTTGAAGTCCCTAAAACATTAAAATTTCACGATCAAAAACAAATGCCAAAGCCATAAGCTATATAAAAGTTTTAGCCAACAAGTGAGGAGAAATGTTCATTATTGTATCTTCTTTAACCTCTGATTGGTTGTGTTCATGCAACGTATTGTCAACAATCTACAAACATTATGTGTGATATTTTCTGAAAAATCAAAATGCACACTCTTGCACTACTTGGTTAGGTTTAGGAAAAGATAATGGTTTGGCGATGTTTGTTAGCTAGCTGTTAGCTTGTTGCTGTTGGCGTTAAGTTAAGGACATACGTTGTTTTCTTTATCCTGGCTTGGATGGCTCACAGTAGTATTTACTTGCTAAAACTGGTCAAATTGTTTTACAGAAATGATACCATCCATTTTATATCACCTGAATTAGTTGCCAGCCTTCCTTGTTAAAACACTGCAAGCTTAAATATTAATGCACAAACTAACAAAAAAGGTTGGCTCCCAGCTGCGGCAACAAGTCCTGTAAATTTGAGATCTTCCAATCACCCAACGGCCTGCCAGACAAAGATGAATTATGCAATGAGGTGGGACATAAGAATAAACATTAGAATTAACACAAAGATGTCTTCTCTTGTCTCGTTCTTTCGGTCATGACCCAGCCTTCATGACCATAGGTGAGGGTAGCAATGAAAACTGACCGGTAGATCGAGAGCTTTGCCTTCTGGCTCAGCTCTCTTTTCATCACAACGGTTGCGATAAATTGAATGTAATACCGCACCCGCTGCACCGATTCTCCGACCAATCTCCCGCTCCATGGTCTCCTCACTCGCAAACAAGACCCCAAAGTATTTAAACTTCTTTACTTGGGGTAAGGACTCACTCCCTACCTGAAGAAGGCACTCCATCAGTTTCCTGCTGGGAACCATGGCCTCAGATTTAGATTTGTCATGTGCTGTTAAAACATTTTTAAACTACTTTGTGGTATTAAATGTTGCTGTTGTCACAACCCTGTTTATTAGCTTTTAGGCAAAAGACTGGTAGACTCAGCATACCACATCATCACTAGTGTTGAATGATTTAAACTACCTCAAAGGAGTAGCTCAAATCAATTTAGCATCAGGGTGTTGAATGACCTCCAGGTTCAGCATGGAGTGCTGCCTCAGGTCCGACATTAATGTTTTAATCCTTGAGTTGAGGGCATGTAGGCAGGCTCACATGCACACTTAATGACCCGATTTTAAATGTTTTATATATTCTTGAGCATGAAGGGGTCGTGGCTTTTGTCATAACAAATATATGATAAAGCATGGTTAAAATAGGGCTTTTTTTTAAGCTTTAGTAGGCAACTATTTTATGTCTGTTACATTCAAGTCATTGCCAAGTGAGTTGATAGAAAGCTTCACAAAGCTCTCTCTGGATTTCTTAGTATGGCTGTGTTTACAAAATGGTGTAGTCCAGCGATTTTTGCACGCAGAAGCTCCAGTGAAGTTAATACCTCTTCTGAAGTGTCCATCATGTTTTTTTAATTCACCGTGTCCTCATTGGCTACAAGTAACTGTGTGGAGGAGGGTTGGTGGTAGTGGTGAGCGCAGTGTTGTTGTCATTACTTAGAATTCCTCACGGGGGGGGGGGGGCGACAGAAACTAAACACAATAGCTTTAATAGTTTTCGGCCATGCCAGTGTCATGGCTCTGGGAATGTCAGTTGGTCTGTTTAGCTCTGTTGTTCGGACTGAAATATTTTAGCAACTGTTAGATAGATTATGAATAAGACAATTTTCTCCATATATTTCTGTTCCCCAAATGAAGAATCCTATTGATTTTGGTGTTCCCTTGATTTTTCAACGTGAGGTTGCCTTTTGGTGAAGTGCTATTTATCAAATATTAGTTTGCTAGGAAGCTAATTTACAATGGGGAATATTGTTGACGTTATACACACTGTATAATGATGGACGAAGCATCTCCACCACTTCCTCCCACTGTACTATATATAATAAAACTAGAGCGAGGCAGGGCAGTACAGCCCGACCAGGCTCCGCTGTTTACCCTGTCTCTCTTAGTTATGGTGTAATAGTTTTAGACTGTCGGGGGACTTCCTCTGACACACTGATCTCCTCTCTCCTTTATCTTTTCATTTGTGTGCATCCATGTCCCAGAAATGCCTGTTACTAACCTAGCTCTGGGGAGTCATTCCCCGGAGTCCTTATGTTCTTTTTCGCCCCAGCATGGTTCCCTGGATCAGGGAGGCTCCAAGATCATGGTTGCAGCTGTCGCTATGGTCCTGCTACACGTCCTGCTGTGCCCTGTTACATCCTGCTACGTCCTGTTGTACCCTGCTACATCCTGCTACACGTCCTGCTGTGCCCTGTTACATCCTGCTACGTCCTGTTGTACCCTGCTACATCCTGCTACGTCCTGCTGTGCCCTGTTACATCCTGCTACACGTCCTGCTGTGCCCTGTTACATCCTGCTACGTCCTGCTGTGCCCTGCTACATCCTGCTACATGTCCTGCTGTGCCCTGTTACATCCTGCTACGTCCTGCTGTGCCCTGTTACATCCTGCTACACGTCCTGCTGTGCCCTGTTACATCCTGCTACACGTCCTGCTGTGCCCTGTTACATCCTGCTACGTCCTGCTGTGCCCTGTTACATCCTGCTACGTCCTGCTGTGCCCTGTTACATCCTGCTACGTCCTGCTGTGCCCTGTTACATCCTGCTACGTCCTGCTGTGCCCTGTTACATCCTGCTACGTCCTGTTGTGCCCTGCTACATCCTGCTACGTCCTGTTGTGCCCTGTTACATCCTGCTACACGTCCTGCTGTGCCCTGTTACATCCTGCTACGTCCTGCTGTGCCCTGTTACATCCTGCTACGTCCTGCTGTGCCCTGTTACATCCTGCTACGTCCTGCTGTGCCCTGTTACATCCTGCTACGTCCTGCTGTGCCCTGTTACATCCTGCTACGTCCTGCTGTGCCCTGCTACATCCTGCTACGTCCTGCTGTGCCCTGCTTCAACCCCAACCGGCTTGTCAGACTCCATCTACCAAGAGCCTGGGTCTGTCCCAGGTTTCTTCCTAAAAGGTTTTTCCTCACCACTGTCACACTGTTGCTTGCTCTGGAGGGAACTACTAGAACTGTTGGGTCCTTGTAAATTCTGGAGTGTGGTCTAGACCTGCTCTATCTGTAAAGTGTCTTGAGATAACTCTTGTTATGGATTGATACTATAAAGAAAATTTAATTGAATTGTACAAAAGTGAAGCCAAAATATCCCAGATACTGTCATCTTGTAATTTTGAAGTGTGCACAGTAGAGCTCAGAGCCAGATCCATCTTTATTACAGTCTATGCTGATGACCCCTGCTGGTCCCTGTTCTTATAATTCACTTTAGGCTACAGTTCGGTCATCAGTGCCTTCACTGGGCCCAGCGTTCCCAGCCTGTAAGATCTGGAATCTGTTACTCAGTCTCTTTTTTCTCTCTCTTATCTCCCCGCAGGTGGTCATGTGGAAGCATTAGTTCCTCCTCAGTGTTTTGCATTTCATACACCATTCTTCCACGCACTATGCTATGTAGTCTTGTTTCTATACATTTAAGTAGACAGAATTGATTTAGAGGATACAATTGATTATTATCATCATAACATACTCCACCAGAGACAGCTGGGCACACACAAAAGATGCTGCATCCTGAGCTCAGTGTTTTGTCTCTTTTAGCTACACGTTGTAATTAAACAACACCAGAAAATGTCTACATCCTCCCTCTGCAACATAATTATATGTTTGCACAACCAGATTAGCATCTCATCATGGCGATCAGAAAAAGCCTGTGTTATCAGACACTCGCCTCCGGCGTGGTAAAAAAAAAAAAGAAAAGAAGATTCATTGCCTAATGTAGGACACCTCAATTTGAATATTTCATGCAGTATGCCATCAAGCAGCATCTAACCAGTCCCATTTTACGTCCAAGCTAACGTGATTAGAGACACTACATTATTAACACAATTGGGTAGCAATGATTCCAAAGAGTGTATATTTTAGAACAGTTTTACATCAAATTTTATCTTCACAACGAAGTGCGATTTCAAGGAAGCTCTGGTCACTTCTGTGTCTAATTTTAAAGAGAGAGGGTTGCTCTTCTTATCTCTTCTTTCTTTTTAGTCGGACCATCATGTGTTTCATGCATTTGAGTCAACCCTGAAATCTCCACATCACTGTCAGCGCTCACATTCATCCTCATCCTCATCCTTCATTGGAAAGGCAATCAATTCTTTAAGAAAAAGCGACAATGCGTTCTTCTAGAAATCCCATTTCACAACAGTTCTGCAGGGTGTTAAAGTCTAAACACATCACGGCAGATATTTAATCATCTTCTAAATGAAAAATTATCTTAATATTATAAGGGGGAGGAATACATTTCATGAAAAAAGAAAATCCTGCAAAACTGGTAAGATTGTGAAAACACTTTAAGTAGAACAAACAAGACAAAAAACAAACAAAAAAAAGAGCCAGGACCAGATTTTCACTAGCTGGCTCACAGACTTGCAGAAGGGTACAGCATCCGGGACAAGGCTCCCCCTCAGCTGCTGCTGGACGGGAATGGCAGAAACAAATGATGTGCCAGAAAGTGGGGGGGGGGGGGGGGGGGGGGGGGGGGGCCCTGCCAGGGCCCAATGCCATGCTGTTTAGACTCCATAAAATAGTCCACTTCCATCCTGGGGAAAAAAATATGCAGTTTATCCGGGGACAATGTGGAGTTTCACATGCTTGAATCAGAGACAAAGAGCTCAGGTTTTCTTCAGGGAGACGAGTGAATCCAATGAAACACACAAACACACTTTCAGTAAGTGCTGCAACTCTGAATGGGGAATCAAGAGCAGACAACTGGTGGAAAACATGGGATGTTTTCATAGAAAATTAAATGGACATTACATTTTGGCGGTTGAAAACTGTACTTGGGTCTAATGCAGTGGTTCCAAACCCGGGTTTCGGGACTTCCAAGAGATCTTAAAATAAAGTCGAGGGGGGGGGTGAGGTTCATGACAAGACACGAAAGAAGAAAATGAAACAGATTTTTGTTTATTTTTCTAGACTTTTCCCTCTAAAAACTATTTTAAGTTCTCCACTGATTACAAATTAAGATCATGATAAGTCCTACTGAACAGTTGTATAACGTCTCCTGTGGTCCCGTGGGGAGCTTTCATCATGTCTGACAATAATAAACAATAACTGTCTGCAGCATCAACAAACTCTTTAATTTAAAAAATAATAAATAGGAACCTAAACCAAATAATGGAGTTTTTGTATGCTGTGCTGTGTTAAGCCCTTTGGGGGAAATGTGGGATCTGTGATATTGGCTGCATGGATTATGTGGATAACGTTTCTTTTGGGGCTGAGTTCCACCGACAGGGTGAGAACGTCAGAAGGTATTGTGAGACTGACTGATTTGTTGACAACAATTAACATATAGAATCATATCCCTTGCGGGGTCAATAAAGTATGTCTTAATCTTGCTAAATTACAAGGACAAGGCTAGCAAAATAATACTATACATTGTCAAGCTTGCCTACACTGAACAGTATTCATTTACCTGGAAAAAAACTTCAGTAGTATTAGAAACTTAAATTGTATCTGTACACCAAATGAAAAATGCGGTGAAGTGCTTTTCTTAACACACACAATAAAACTGGCAGCAAGTGATCAGACAGGAGTAACATCCCACTAAAATGAGCACAGATAATAAAGAGAAAGCCAAATTAGGAGAAAAAGAAGTGGAATCAGAATACGACACTGACTGTGGCTGCTGAAGCTCTTGGGGGTTTCAAAGCTTTGGGGCTCCAACATCAAAGACTCAATCACTTTTGGTGCTGGGAAACAGCCAGCAGGGCCCTGTGGCTCCAACTCGGTGGGATTAAAACATGTGAGAGATGTAGCTGGGAGCCAGACCAGGCTGAGGTGCACAAAAACACCTCTCAGTGAAACCAGTCAACCCACCAAAACAGAGCTGACTCGCTAACACCTTTAGACTCAGCAGATAACCACCCGTCAAACAATCTGAAGTGAAATTATTTGCTTCAGCCTCCCAGCTGCTTTGGTGAAGCTGCACAGTTTAATCAGCAGTCTGCATGACTGTGGTTGGACATTTCCCAGAGGTGGTTCTACATCGTTGACCTTTCTTCTACCCTTTGAAGTAAGATCCGCCCTGAGAGCCTGTTACATGGGAAGATATTACCCATTAACTGTGATGCAGGGCATGTTTTAAGTCACTTTTTGGGGGATATCCTGTTTGACTTGGCTCCTCCTTGTTATAATAAACTACTTCTCTTACTGATTTCCTACAGTAAGCTACACAGTGTTGTAGTACTCAAGATCAGTCTTGGTCTCAAGGACACTTTTTGAAGGTCTCAGTCTTGGAATCAACTGTATTTTCACACGGTCTGGGTCTCAGATAAAGAAAACTCTGGATATTATTTCAAGACCGGTCAAAACCTGCCTTGATTATTTTATCAAGGCATTTCTCATGATACACCTATAGCAATACAAGAGGTGAATGAAGAGAAATCAAATTATTAGACTTAGTTTCATGTGGGTGTTTTTTATGGGAAAGTGGATCGTTCAGATCAATTGAGGAGTGCCTGTGGTTAGCATTTTCCACATTTTATAGTGGCATACAGTGGTCTGGTCTTAACTCGGTCACGCCCTGCCTTGGTCTTGGTCTTGACTTGCTCTTACCCTGCCTAGGTCTTGGTCTTGAATTGGTCTCTCCCTGCTTTGGTCTTGGGGTTGACTTGGTCTCGCCCTGCTTTGGTCTTGATGTTGACTTGGTCTCGCCCTGCTTTGGTCTTGATGTTGACTTGGTCTCGCCCTGCTTTGATCTTGATGTTGACTTGGTCTCGCCCTGCTTTGGTCTTGTGGTTGACTTGGTCTCACCCTGCTTTGGTCTTGATGTTGACTTGGTCTCGCCCTGCTTTGGTCTTGATGCTGACTTGGTCTTGCCCTGCTTTGGTCTTGTTGTTGACTTGGTCTCGCCCTGCCTTGGTCTTGGTCTTGACTCAGTCTCACCTTGTCTTGGTCTTGATCTTGACTTGCTTTTACCCTGCTTTGGTCTTGGTGTTGACTTGGTCTCGCCCTGCTTTGGTCTTGGTCTTGACTCAGTCTCACTCTGCCTTGGTCTTGGTCTTGACTTGTCTTAACCCCTCAAAAAATCCAAGAAATTGATACTAGAAATAATCAGTGTTTCCATTGTCCGTACTCGGAGTCTGAAGGTGAAGCAGACAGTGCTGTTCAGCAGAACATAAATTTCATAGCACAAAAGCCCAGGTGTAAATAAGAACACTTATTATTGCTGTAATCCATATAATTGTGGATGATGGCTCACTTGCATTGCCTGCTGGGACAATCAGTGGGGCTCAGCCTTCATTAATATCATTAGTTAAATCTGCTAAGACAAGTCAAAGGCACTCCAGTGAGTTTTTTGCTATACAGAACCATAGGAATGCTTGGGTATTTTTGGCATGATTAACTGTAGGTAAGTAGGTTTTTGCAGAAACTGGGGAAATTATTGGGGGCTTGATCATACATATATTTGATCATTTAAATTACCTGTCTACTCATGTATATAAATAATAAAAAATAAGCATATTTGTTTGTTTTTAAACTGATCATACTTATAAATATACCCGGTTTTAGTCTTGACTTTACAGACATTTCAGATGTTAACAAATCTCACAGTAAATGCCCTAAAAGACCCTGACAATCTAGTTTCCCCTGTTAGATTTCTATTATGAATAATTGATTCTGCATGGCCACAAACGTCTCTGCTGAACTTTTAATAATTTTGGTCATTTCAGTTGAGAGATTTCTGGCTATGCTGTTTTTCTCCACTAGTCTTACAAATAATTACTGGTTATATTACAAAACTTTTCACACCATTCTCTGAACCAGTGCACCTATGAAGTGGCTTTAAATCCCAACATAACCACCCCAACATTGATGAAGTAGATTTGCTGAGTAACTTTGATTTTGTCATTAATTTTTAATGTTACAGAGAAATACATTTGAAACCAGTTTTGAACAGCTTTAAACATTTAAGTAACTTACATTTTTTCACTTTTTTTAGTCATTCATTTTTAATGTTATAGAGAAATACATTTGAAACCAGTTTTTGAACAGCTAAAAATATTTAAGTATCCGAGTGAAGGGAGCAACAGCAGAATACTATCCTGTGTTCAAAATATTAATTCGGGTTGACCACTTTATGGGTTATGTGTTGACTTACATTTGGATTGAGGAGGGATGGGATGTGTGAAATGGCCCTATGATGATTGTTGATCATTAGGCGCAAAATAGTCTCACATTGTCAGACCTTCCTCCACAGCGCTGCAGAGGAAGGTCTGGCTACTCACACAACAGTCTGGGATGGGAGAAAAACATGCTCTGGTTTATCGGCATTTCTTTGAACCAATCACAATCGTCATGGGCAGCGCTGAGCTCCGCATGGAGCCCCAGTGCTGCCGTAAAACAGCCTTGGGAAGGAACTTGTTTTGTTGGAACGTGTTAATGTTAAAAGGTTGTTTTAGTCGTGCAACAAAAAACTCAGATTGAACAGTCAGTCTAGCTAGCGGTCTGGATTTACCCTGCAGAGATCTGAGGAGCAGTTAACCATAGTCCTCATGAATCCACCGGAGTTTAATATTCCAACACAAAGAAAGTAGAAGGTAACGGACATCCGGCAGAATTTCCAGTGGCACCGAAGCAATCCCAGAAGTGGAACGTTGTCGATGTAGACAAGGAGCAAAATGACGAGTCAAGACTCCAGAATCATCACACCTAACATAAGAATGTCAGTAGCATGTTTTCACTTAAGAGTTTCAATAATAGAATCTCTAAATGTATGCTCACATCAATAAAAAGATTTGACTATTTCCTTCACTCATGCTATTCCTTTATTCTCTCAGTTAAGTCACATTTACTGTTCATTCCATTCGCCTATTCAGTCTTTATAAGCACAATATATTTATATAATATGATGATTGCCTGTTTATTTATAAATATAAATTAAAATGAGAAAACCAAAGCAAAACAAAGGCCTGTATGTCAGGGTGCTAGCAGGACAGAATTAGCTCAGGGGAACTGGCAGAGGACGTCCACTACCACTTTGTGACCAGGGTGGAGAATTTATTTTGAAGTTGGTTTGCACCACTGGCATCCTGCCAGGATTTCACCTTTGATATCTTTGACTGAAAGAGCTAGTGTATCCTCTATTGCAACATGGTTTATTATAGATGGGACAAAATAGAAATACAACAGAAATTAATGAGGTGGTTGCCACAGTTATATCCAGCATCGTCAGCAGGTCTGACAAATAAACAGAAGGAACCCTGTGTGTTTAGTGCACAGAAACAGATTCACGGATGTCTAAAGATACAAATAGCAAGCGCGGCTGTACTTAACTGTAAACCAGCCCTGACATGCTGTTTTAATTTGATACACAAGGTCAACAGCAGCGATTGTGGAGGGCATCTTGTCATATTATGTCATTATTAAAACGGTTATTTATAAAAGCAGTAAATCTGCAGTCTAAATGCACACAGTTCACCCTAAACAGAGAGACATTACGTTCAGTTCTTTCTATGGAAAGAGAAACACATTTGCTTTGTCCATGGTCAAAATACCCCAAATATCTGGAGCAGCTGACATCAAACTCGGCCTGCAAATAATAATTTTTGTTGTCAAATAATCGGTCACTATTTTTCTTGACTTGACTTAACATTTGGTCCGTAAATGTCACTATACAGTAGAAAGCTAAAGGTGGCATATTCAAATATCTTGCTTTGAATACCCAACATATATTGTTTAGTAGAACCTGCCAGGAAATATTCACATTAATAAACTGAATTAATGGGCCAATAGGAATGTCATATTGTATACATTTTTGTGTTTTGAAACCTAATGATGGGTGAAGTTATCCTTTGGGAACAGTGAATGACTTCACTTAATTTCACAGCAATGAATAAAAAAACAGGAGGCATTTTTGTGCATACATATAACAATGTTGCAGATGGAGGATGTAGACATTTTCTGGTGTTGTTTAATTACATGTAGCTAAAAGAGACAAAACACTGAGCTCAGGATGTAGGAGGCAAATAACAAGAGGCATTTACATGAATAAAAAAAAACAAAAATGGTGCAAGGAAAAGTCAAGGAATCACCAAAGTAAGTAGGGTTCTACAAAAGTTTAAAGGTGCTATGCCACACGTATTTCAGTACCTTGTGGTAATGTCTGCTGTTCTACCATGGACATTTTTTGTAGAAATAAATGCTTTGGCTACCTTGTTCCAAGCCATTCTAGTGTAGTTTAGAAATTGCGGATAAGAAGACTCGATTTGTGCCAGTTCTTATTAATAAGGTAAGCTGCTTGACTTGGATTGGCTAACAGCTAGCCAATGAGAACACTTGAAAACTTCTACCTGCTGGTGGCACTTGACCATGAACACAGTTGCACAAACATTTCATGGCAACCAAAACCAAGGTGGTGAACCCACCAACTGACCATCATTGCATACCTCGAGCCGTGCTGCTAGCGGGGCTGAAAATGATGCAGATTAGTTGAAAACAGTTGCCAATTACTTAGTTTGAAGTCAGAATAGAGAGAAAAAAGACACAGGAGTAAACAGTACTAAAGCAAAGTTTATTAGAATAAACAAAGAAAACATCACAAAGACAAAATAGCTATAAATCTATCATTGTACTCATTTTCTTTTTCATACAGCGTGTTTACTCCAGACTTCAATAATAAACTTGAAAAGTGAGTCACATTTAAACTGTTGGGTGTGGAGGACCTTCTTACTGCTTCGATCTGCCTGCAACGGTCACGAATATATCCCAGAGAATGTTTTTGGTGAGGAAAATCTGTTTTTTGTTGTTGTTTTTTTTCCTTTTTATAGTCACACATTATTCCACACAGACGCAATCACACATGCCCACACACACACTCAAACACACTTAGACCAATGTCTTTACTTTGGTCTTTTTATTGTCCAAACAGGATGCTACGCACTTCGCCCAGAGACTCTTGTCTAAATAAAGAATGCTACACTCATCGTGCAGCACCTTCAGAGCCTCAACGGTTGACAAATTTATTGAAGTCTAAAAGGACGAACATGCACAAACTGTTTATTTATAATTATTTACAAATCTGCAAAACAAAAACCCTTCATCAGCGTTTCGACCATCAATCCGCCACGGGAGCTTCTTCTCACTCAGTGGGCGTCCAGATGCCGCTCGGGGTTAGTGGATCCTCGTCAGCTCCTCCACAATCTTAATGACCTCGTCCACCGTGGCTTCACGTTTCATGCCGCTGCCGTCATCGATCTGAAATTGAGCGACAACCAAACAGTGAGCCTCCACTGCCGAGACCATCCCCACCTGTGCCACTTACGTCACACTTTAGATGAAGAGATTAACAGGTACATGGGTAGAGAGGAAGGCATATCTTCATTTTTGACATTTTTGCTTCAGCTAGTTTGAGGTACGATTTTAGAAGCTCCAGGGAATCTTTCATCTTGCTTGTTCTGGTTATAGACAGCATTACTCATCCTTGGTCTTTTTAAAAATCTGTGTATTTTTGTATAACTTTTCTTCTGCATCTTAATGTGATGTTTATGAAATTGGTTAAAAAAAACCTGGCCATCATCGAGTTGTTTTGGGCTTTTTGTGTTGAACACCACGCCCCTTTACAGCGAGGTTTTAAGGTTTAAGTTGAGGCTTTTTCGGTAAAGCTGCAAAAAATGAGTCAATCAATCGATTAGCTGATCAACAGATTTAATTAATAAGAAATTCTTCTGATAATGAATTCATAGTTTAAGCTTTTATTCGAGTTAGAAATGCAGAAATGTCAATTTGACAGTTCCAAGTTGTCCAATGTCAGATTCTGCTGCATTTCTTTGTCTTATGCTTGAAGTAAATTGAATCTCTATAGATTTTGGAATCTTGTCAGACAAAACAAGACACTTTATGGCAGCGTCTTGGGCTCTAGGAAATTACAAGGGGCATTTGTCACTGCCGTTTTCTGCAGAGATAATCCAAAGTGAGCAAGTCATTATCATAAAGTAGAACCCCATGGGTGATGCAGGGGGTCTTGAGTCAGCCTGAAGGGCTTATTACACAGTTATTTACTAAAGAAATCAATAATTTTACACAAAATATATTTAGAAATGATTATATGGATTTAAAAATGGTCCTCGGATGGCCGGGTTAGCACAGTTGGTAGAGCAGGATCACATATATAGAGGTTTACTCCTTAATGAAGTGGCCACGGGTTTGACTCTGACCTGCGGCCGTTTGCTGCGTGTCATCCCCCCCCCTTCCTATCATGTTGTCATCTGTCCTGTGGAATTAAAGGCCTTAAAAAAATAAATAAATAAATAAAAAAGGTCCTCCAGAGTCTATGAGGTCTGCCCGGCGGTCTGTTATACTGAAATATCAGACCGTAGAATGCTGCAATGGACCAATCAGAATCAAGCATTCAACTAAATTGTGTAATTATGACCAAAAATCAACCAAACTAATCGGCAATTACTTGATTTAGAAAATAATCGTTAGCTGCCGTCCCAATTTTCAGATAATATTTCAAGTCTACAATTAATTGTTGATGCATATTTTCAGTTCCAAAAGGATCCAAGAAAAGCAACAGATGTTGTAACATATTTTATTTTTAAGTAGAATCGTAGCTTTCAACGGCGGTTTCCTGGCAAAGAAATCATCCAAATGTGTTTTGGACTGTCTTTATCAGCTAGTCTTAAGAGGGAAACAGGGAACAGTTGGTTTGTGAGCCAACAGTGTGATCTTTTTTTAAGTACCAAGAGAGTAAAGAGAGACACAAAGCAGAGAATGTTAATCTGCCAAAAGCGTTTTTGCCACCTGTTCCTGCCATGAAAATGATTCCCAGTTGCCACTCACAAAACACAGGAGCAACTAATTAAACTGTCTAAAGGGTCTTTTACAGTTCAACAATGCTTTAAGCCAAATACAGAAATGACTAGGGCTGAGTAGGGCAATCTAGCAATACGATATATATCATGATACAGGGGTTACGATTCAATATATTGATATATTGTTACTGTGGGCAAGGTGATATATATTTTGATTAAAAATATATAATTTTAACAAAACAGTGTACAGTGAGGTCAAGTTTAAAAAAAAAAAAAAAAAAATGGTCTCACTACAATGAAATTGTTACGATGGGGCCAAACAACACACATGAATACAATTGGGTTCATTTTCCAGTTAGACCCAATTAATGTAATTCCAAGACTGTTGAGGGACCCCAGTATGCAGAAATATTCAAATACACCATTTCATGAATATGTGAAAATTAGCACATGCATAATTTTAAATTTCCCCACACTGCATGGAATAAGCATTAAGTTTGCATGTCTGAAAACTCATGGGCACCCATAGAAGACATTTTCATTCTCTTGAGGTTAGAGGTCAACAGACCCCATCGAAAAAGGCCATGCCAAATATTTTCTCTCGCCAAAATTTTGCCTAACTTTGGGGCTAGGGCTGGACGATATAGAGAAAATCAAATATCACGATATTCTTGACCAAATAACTCAATGCCGATATTGCGACGATATTGTTTGGTTGACTATTGATGCTTTAACAAAATGTTATTTACACAATGAGATTTTTGATAAATATTCTCCAGAAATGATTGAATGACTTGGTGGATAAAGGTAAATAACAGAACCGTGTGGTAAGTTCAGAAAATGACATCCCTTTACTGTAATGCAGCCTTTAAAACCAGACAAGGACACCACTTACCATATTACGATATATCCAAAATCTAAGACGATATCTATTCTCATATCGCGATTTCAATACAACATCGATATATTGCCCGGCCCTATTTGGCGCATTATTAAGCCAGCTTCCCAGCAAGCTAGCATGACGATACATCAACTCAAACTTTAAAAATGAAGCCTGCTACAGCCTCTTAAAGACAGAAGTGATGGCCAGACCGCTGGAAGGGTATAATGATCAAATGGGTTTTTGAGAATTGTTGAGAACATAATATTGTGATACCCAAGTATCAGTATTTTTTTTAAAACGCCGACAAATAACACAGCTTTCGTTTGTTTCTTCATCAGATATGATTGCTGTATGAACAGAGGTCCTGGCTTGAATAACAATCTAAGTTCACCAGGTTATTGACCTAAATTTCATATTTGGGTCTATTACCGGGTCACAATCAGCTGGGCTAACAGCCTGGCAATGATCAAGCTGTTGAATAAGCTTTATACCTCAGTGCTTACTGTCCTTTTAGAATATGAAGCAGTCCTGTGAGTTCACAATAGTCCAAATATACATCTTATTTTTTTCATATTTTTTCATGAATGTAGGATAGTTAAAAGAAGAGCAGAAAAAGGAAGAAACATATCGATGAAGTTGAGCTCCTACCTGTAGAGTACTGACGACCTCCTGCATCTTGGCTCGACCCAGATCCAGGAAGCTCTCAATCAGATCCCCGTCGATGAATCCTGTGGCTTGCTCTGTCTTACGCTCCGTGTGGAAGGATCTCCAGGTGCCGCGGAGTCAAGGAAAATCAAAGCAAGGCTGCTGCCTCGGCTGAGGATCGCACTTCAGGTACAATATCACAAATTTTAACTCAGGCACAGTCAATAATTACTCAGAATGATGTGTAGGAAGCACTCAGAGGTTCCAGACTGATGGTGATGTCAGCCAAGCAGAATCAAGTATTAGTACTGTAGAGAACTTTTACAAAATTTTAATGTGGGATGTATATTATAAAATCCCCAGTGCAATCACCCTTAATTTTCCATTATCATATAAAATATCATTAAAATTACAGAATATCTGCAACAAATGCTTCTAAACAATGTTTTAATCACTACAGTTTTTTACTGATCTTTAACTTTAACTTTGATTAACAATTATTCTGACGATTGTTTCCTTGATAAATCGATGAACCGCTTAGAATTTAAAAAAAAAAAGTCCGAAAATAGAGAAAAATGTCCCTCACAATTTCCTAAAGCCAAAAGTGATGTCTTTAAATGTTCTGAAATGTATCTTTTTAGATGAGACAGATGTTGACAAAGTTTCCTTTCAGGGACATCATAAAACCATAAAATTGCAATATATCGCAAAACATTGCAATATGTTTAAAATTGCCATTATATTGTATTGTGACATAAGTATCGTGATGATACCGTATCGTGAGGCCGCTGGTGATTCCTACCCATAATTTGAAGCCAATTAAAACAACTGTTATCGCTTTGTCACCTCACTCTCTGGGTTTACAGCCTGCAAACACACCAGTCAGGTAGAGGTCAGGTTGTGACAGGTGGCAGGAGCACGTATCAACATGTAGAAGAAGGATATAAGCTGTGCTCGATCTTGCCCACGCTCTTGATGACCTTGTTGAGGCGGGTCTGCAGATCCAGGAGGAGGCTGTACCAGCCCTCAGACAGGGACGTCACCAGACCTACACACACACACACACACACACACACACACACACACACACACACACACACACCACACACACACACACACACACACACACACACACACACACACACACACACACACACACACACACACACACACACACACACACACACACACACACACACACACACACACACACACACACACACACACACACACACACACGGCGTATTATTCAAAACAAATTTGCACCTTACTGTGGCAGATGGTAAATGCTTTTCGTTTTGTCATCAGTGAAGATCATTAGTGTGACTGCAATCCTCCTAATGCAGGTTTCATGCTGGTATGATGGGACCATGTTGGCAGTAAAAGTAGTATGATTTTAATACTTTAATTTAAGACCATTTCAAAGTTTCTTGAGAAATCTGAGACACAGAGCTTTGAGGGAGTAGCATGCTAAGTGTATTATTGTGATGAACTGAGTGAAAATGCAATGAAATTGACAGTATGCTAAAAATACAAACCCATAAAAGTGTTTGTCCCAACAAGTGTGTTGGGACCAACTGCAAAAAGCAGTTTGATTACTATTGATTATTTTCATTATCAACTAATGTGCTGATTGTTTTTTCAATTTATGGATTTGTTTGTTTTGTCTAAAAATATGGGGAAAATAGCGATCACAAATGTTGGATATTTCACATTACACCAATCCATCATTTGTTTAATGTGAATGTTTGTTTTTTCCAAGCTTTAAAAAAAAAGAAGAAAAAAAATAAAAAGGTTTTGTCGGCCCAACAGTCAAAAACAGAGATGATTAAATCAAAAAGTGATTTTACTTTTTTTTTTTATTGTAACAAGACTTCATGATATCCCAAGACATGGCTTTTATTACACAACAAACGTGGGAATTTTAGTAAATTGTAAAGAACATATGTGGTTTTACAGGTCAAATATGACCCGGCAGACAATACCGGCGGTTGTGGGCTACTGTGTAGATGACATTTGGCTCAAAGGTCCCCAACCACATTGTACACTGAGCACAGTAACAGTAATCTCTCTATCTCTCTATCTATCTATCTATCTATCTGAAGACGTCATTTTTGGCTTGGAGCCACTAAGGCGAGCATTAACTTGGTTTTGAAAAGAGTTCTTGAATGCAACCAAGATGGCCACAGCTGATGTGGAACATTCTGGTGAAGTACAATTTTCAAATTTCTGATGGCAAGAACAGTAACATTCATTCACAGACATGTTGATGCCACACCATAAGAGCTCATCTCTGCACACTATAGTGTGTCCGTGTTGTTGCTGCACAGTGCTACGTCACGTTGCGTTGCTCTAATTGGTTGTAAGTGCTATGCAACTGCGTCCAGAGGCCTTTTGGTTTATGCCCCTTGGAAATCAAAAATTAACAGAGGTTCCAGACTAACTCGCATTTGCGATTTTGGTCTGGCGATGTCAGCTGGGTGAAATATGAAGCCAACTGAACACCCATAGTGTCTGGAGAACCAAATTTACCGGCAGCAAGACCTTTTATAAAGCTTGAAGTTTGGATAAAATCATTTGACATTAGATGACATTTTCCCATCCCTTCACCTCAAATTTCCAAGTCCGGGACCAAAAACAAGTTTATTAGAAGTTTGTCCACCGTGTTGGTTGGGACAATAGTTTATCCCAGGAACATCTTTGCAATAAGAAGAGCAGGGGTATTTTTCTTTTGGTTTTCAGGCTACTGCAGAAAGTCTTAACTGGAATAATAATGTGGCCCAGAGACGTTTTAAAGAATCGCAGAAGGGTGAGAGTTGAGGTAAAATAATATGCTGTTGTCGGTGCTGTGAGAGTGAAATATAACAATTATAAATGTAAATTACTGCTGTGTCCAACTGATGTGCACTTCCAATTTTTCATGCCTGCAATCTCTATAGCCAGCCTGAAAGTTGCTAGTGCTAATGGGAGTAATGAGGTGTAAAACTATGATTTCTTCTCGCTTTCATCTTTCCTTCTGAAATGGAAACATTAGCGCTTTATAAATAGTTTTGAAAAAAAGTGTCCTTCCTAATTGGTTTAAGGTTTCCTTACAGCAGTCAGCTGATTATTGGAAAAACTGGAGAAAAAAATGAGAACAGAACTATTAAACTATTAAGACTCAATGCTCAGGGCGGCCTCTAGCTCACCCAGTAAGAGCGTTTGCCCCATGTTGGCTGAGTCCTGCAGCGGCCCGGGTTTAAATCCAAACTGTGGCCCATAGCTGCATGTCATCCCCCATCTCTCTCCTCTTTCATGTCTATCCACTGTCAATAAAGGGAAAAGCCCCAAAAAATAATCTTTAAAAAAACATGTGCTCTCAGAGATGTTTGTGGATTACCTTGAGGAACAGGGACAGTGTTTCTGAAGGACACAACATGTTTATTAATGAGCTTTAAAAGGTGGTAAGAGGTGGATTGTGCGTTATCTTACAATGGACCCAGGCTAGCCATTCCCCCCCCCCCATTTCCAGTCTGTGAGCTGAGTTAAGTGTTCCCAAGATGTTGAAATACAATTAACAATTATCCCACCGCCTACCACGAGCCTGGGTCTGTCCCAGGTTTCTTGCTAAAAGGGAGTTTTTCTTCACCACAGTTGCACGGTTGCTTGCTCTGGAGGGAACTACTAGAATTGTTGGGTCCTTGTAAATTATAGAGTATGGTCTAGACCTACTCTATCTGTAAAGTGTCTCGAGATAACTCTTGTTATGAATTAATACTTTAAATACAATTGAATTGAAAGTGAATTGAATTAGGTTGTACCTTTAAAAAGAAAAATCAAAAACACATAGTACAAATGTTTTTCTGGTTCATGAAAAGTTGGTATGTAGTAAAGCAGGGGTTTTACCTGCAGCAATGTGTGTGTGTGCGTGTGTGTTTTAATGCTTCTGTGAGTGTGAAATTGACCGTGGACCTACCAATCATGCCGTTAACCGTGCCAAAGAGCACAGAGCCCTGGGTGGGCGTAGAGCTCTCGCCCAGGTTCTGCAGCACCAGCGAGCCGTGGCAGAAGACATTTACAAACTCCCCGAGGTGAAAGACCCCCACCTCCTGCAGGTGCTGACGCTCCTCATCGGTGGTGGCCGCACTGATCGGAGGAAGGACGGTGGAAGAGAATTACAAAGAGGGGAGAAGGAGGAAATACAAACATTAAAGGAAGGATATTGTGGGAGGTAGGAGGCTCAGGACAGGAGCAAATAGAAAGAGAGAGATGTCAAGGGAAAAGTTTGGGGGGCAAGAATGATCGATTAAGCAAACGAAAAACAAGAGGGGCAGAAATATCAGAAGTGTTGGAAAAGGTCAGGGAATGATAGCGTAGTAATGGATAAAAAGGTGAGGAAAAGTGGAGGCAAATGAAAAAGATGTGATATAAAAATAAAGGTCAAAAGATTTGAGTGGTCTGACCTGATGTATTAGATGGATAATAAGTGGTGGCATAAATGTAGCAAGATCACTTTAAGACCAATGCTTCTTTCACACGAAATTAACACTTGTCTAAAAGAAAATGAGTAAAGTGGGAAATGAAGCTGAACGGCTAAAAGCTCAGTGGCAAGATGACTCATAGTTTCAAAAACAAATGCAACGAGGATGCTGCTGCTCTAAAAAAGCATCAAGAGACGTAATTACAAAAAAATGTCAGGTAATTAAAAACTTTTTGTCAGTTTGGCTAGAAAGGAGCAGCTCAGGGGACTATAGCGATTAATGGAGAGGTTGAAATTCATGTGCAGTAAATCTTACTGCACTTTATTTATATGCAGTACAATAAGATTGTTTCCCTCACCTGTCCTTCTGGCAGACAAACAGATTGAAGGCATTCTCCGCCCCCAGGAAGTTGTCGTCGTCCAGGATTTCCACAGCACTCATCCAGTTAGGGTTAAAGTCACGTGCAATCTGACCAAAAAAAACACACAAGATGCGTTGGACAAAAACAGTAAACAACACAGAGGTGTTAAGCCAAAAACAGTAAGCTTCTTGCCTCCGAGTAAATACATTATCTGTGAGCAAGGAAGTGCTTACTGAACACAAGTGCTGAGATCAAACCACAACACAAACACAATACTGTACGTTGCAGTATAAGGGCAAAAGACTTTAAATACCCTTGAAGATGCATACATACCCAAAAAAGAAAGAAAATACAAAAAAAACACCCAGAACATCTGTTCAATGTATGCAGACTTGCATATGCATGTGATGAATGCTCACCAGCTCTGTGTTAGACTACTATACCATGGTATGAAATTTGACGGTACGTACATTTGCTTATCTACAATATTGAAAGAAATGTTTGATATATTTTAAGGTAAGCAGTTTTTGTTTTTTTAACACATAATTCCATTAAAGTGCCCATATTATGCTCATTTTCAGGTTTATAATTGTATTTTGAGGTTGTACCAGAATCGTTTTACATGGTTTCATTTTCAAAAAAACACCATATTTTGTGCTGTGTTTAGGTCTCTGTTTTAGCTACAGAGTGAGACATCTCACTTCTATACTATCTTTGTTGGGAGTCGCTCATGCTCAGTAGCAAGATAAGATCCCATCAGCTAGATAACTCTTTCTCCATCTTTGGTCAGTACAAGGCAGGATTAGCTGGGAGACTTCTTCTAGACGAGGGCACACTTGTGGAATACCTAATTGGAACATTGAGAACAAGCTAGCATGTTACGGTTAGCCACCCAGTCTTGGCTAGTTACGTAGAAACCCTTGCAGATTTTTAACACCTCATCCGGAGAATGAAGGCAGAAGACATTCAGAAACCGGATCTCAATCAAAACAACATGGATACTTTTTTCTCCAAGTTAGTATACGTGTGGAAGTACCAGAGACACAAAATAACACCCCAATTCCATTCTTTTTATAATATGGGCACTTTAAAATGGTTTCAAGTTCCAATTATAATAGAGTTTGTTCAACCGTATACCTTGAAACCAGGATAATTTCTGAGACTGTTATCGCACTGTGAAAATCTCATACCTTTGCAACCCTACTCTGTATTGTTATTTTCAAAAATACAGACTTTATATTAAAAAAAAACTTTACTACTGTAGCTTATTGCCTCACATTACTGACAAAAAAGACAGCTCCTCTTAAAATATATATATTGATGTGTATCAATACTCTCATCTAACTATCGGCAAGAAACCTCTCAGAAAGAATCCTTGAGCTGGCACTTAGGGGCACTGGAAACATGTTGTAAACACAACACATACTTCACCACCGGATGCGTGTCAGTCTAATATCCACTCTCTCTTTTAGCTCTGTTTTTGTTCTCCACTGACTCCTGAAGGAAAAATCTGGCTTATTAGCAGTCAAATGCTTTACTATGTTCACCAGCTTGTCTCTTACTGCGTCTGTCTGTCTTTTGGGGCTGGGCAGGTAGTGTACAGTGAACTTTTAGCGGAAATCAGCTGTCTGCTGCCTCTGGAAACCAATCCAATGATGGCAATAAGAGGAAACCAAAACAATAGGTCTGTGGAACAGAAAACCAAAACAACGAGCCAGTCATTCTCCAATTTCCCCATAGAGCTGAGGGGAACGGAGTTGGGTGACAATATTCTGTGGATTTGTCACTTTTTATGTGATCTATTGTTGATATACAGTACACATATTCATTATAACTGCTGATAGTTACAAATTACTACTTTCAATTTAACATTTTTAGGTAAGTTGTTCTGTTCTGAATAAATTCAAGTCTCTCACCTTTGGCGTTTTTCCACTGCTGGTAACAGCTCGCCTCGGCTCGGCTCGCCTCGGCCCATTCTATGTCTGTTTTCCATTGCAGATTGAGTAAAGCCTCAGCGTGGCTGGTCACCATAGCAACGCGTGATGACGTAATTTTCAGCGCGACTCACAACAGCACGTCGCATACTGGCCGCGGCCAGAAGAAATGTTTTGTTTCAAAAGAAACTGAAGGAAGCAACAAAAATCACCGCTAAAAAAACGGGAGTTTGGGAATTCCGACGGAGTTCAGACGTCGACATGACGGTTGTTCGCCGACACAAAAGGGTAAGTTAAGTTTCCTGGTAACGTTAGCTAACATTTACATGTGTTCAGCGTCGCAGTCAGTATTTACTATACGCTATATAAAGTACATGAACTTTAGCAACCATGATTACACACCAACATGTGTGCTGTGGACTGTTTGTGTTTCAGAGCATTCACGATTTGCAAAATCGCCATCGCAGACCGTCTGGTGGGCGATGTCCGACCGCTGAGATCTCTGGTTCTGACCTGCCGGGCTTCGTATAATCTTTATGAGAGTCACGGAGAAGCTTATGACAACGACTGGGATGCATCTGGGACAGCAGAGCCGGGGGGACACTGTCACAGGGTGCAGAGGAAGAAGACCGGGAAGTTTGGGAGGGTTTGATGCACTACTTGAAAAGCTAAATAAAAACTTTTCTATATATATATATATATATATATATATATATATATATATATATATATATATATATATATATATATATATATTTGTCTTGTTTTTTTAAAGTAACAGTGTGCAATATTGGAAACGACATGAAGCCGCTAGTAGCCCGAACAGTTGAAAAGTGAGAATAGTGCAGAGAGTGGATAATCTGTGGATAATCTGTCGGCGTCCGGCTAGATTTGTTTTAAATGTCCCGTTTGTTCTGGAAACACACTCCGCACTCTTGTTTGCTAACAACGCAGTCATAAGTGACGATTCTCTCCGACCAACCAGCAGTCTGCAGGTTTTCACGTCACCTTTTGGTATCGCCTCGGCTCGCTTGGAACCTCGACTGAGGTAGTACTAAAAAAAGTACCTAGTAGCGGGTCCCAGGGACTTTTTTTCGTAATGGAAAACCAAAAAAGGCGAGTAAAGCCGGGGCGAGTCGAGTAGATACCACGCAGTGGAAAACCGCCATTATTTCACCGAGCACTGCACCCCAGCATGCCTTCACAACAGTATGTGTGACTCATCCTCATATCTCTTCATCTTTCTACCACAAATCAATTTGAACACTCCATTCATCTACAGGCTGGGAGGTATATGTCAGCTACAATGCTTGGTAGAGGGAGAAAAGAAAACATTCATTAGGGGTGGGGGGAAAAAAATCAATAGAGCATTGTAACGCGGTATTTTCTGTAGCAATACTGCGTAAATATTTATATGTGTGTTGGTCAGTTTGCTTTAAAATCCCATTTTGAAGCAATCAAATTAAAGTGAGATGACCAAGCAGTGAAATGTATGTTTTTAGATGAAACAGGTGTTTCCTTTTGGGGACATATTTTGAAATTGGGAATGAATAGTTTACAATCGCAATTATATTGTATCGTGGCATAAGTATTGTGATGATGTCATTTTGTGAGCCCTCTGGTGGTTGTCACCCCTAACATTGATACACCACAGAGACATTAAAACATGCAAATCATATCACATCCGGAGAGGATACATTTAAACATGTTTATAAGAACACAATACACAAAAGAAGCTACATTAAAAGAAGAACCAGGTACTCAATAGTGTGGACCGAATCAAGGTAAATAGACAAAGTGCTGAGACTGGCTTCTAAAAGTGGCTATTAAGATATGTTATGGCAACAGGGATCACATAGCTGCAAGCCATGGGTCAGTGATAGCATTGTGCTCCCAAATCTGACTCTTTTAGTACAACCACATACAATCCTAAACTTGTTTGCCCTTTAGAGTTCTTCTGCTATTTTCTATTTTCTCACCTCTTCAAAGTTGCCCTCCATGGGTTTGTACGCCAGCAGCAGGACGGACCTCATCAGGTCTCCCACCAGGATGAAATCTCCTTTGGTCTTCAGGTAAAGAGCCATGATATTGTTGTAGTGGTTACACTCGGTCCTCAGCTCCTTCTCAGCCGTCCACTCGTACAGACGAACCTGAAACAACCCATCACGCTGAGTAATCCTTTGTTGTCATACAAGCTGCCAAAAGTTAGAAGATTGGCAATTAGCTCTAGCTGTATTTGATGAACTGGCTGACGTTTTAGCTCAATGTTGCTATCAATCTGAATATGATGTTTCTCAGTAAGTGTTGATTAACAGTGTGCGTTATTAGCTGCCACATTACATGATCGGTTAACGGCTAATTACACCTACCATTAACACAATCTGCACCTTCTAACAATTTGTAATGGTTTTGTGGTGAGGGATGGAGGGTTGGAGAAGTGTCTTAGGATCTAATTACTGTTCCCTTGATGCCAGAGGGATGTTGAGAACACCTCCAAGAAGGTACTACGGCATCAAAGGTTTGGCTGCTGCCCGGGTTCAGAGCTCAGCAAGGTCTGAAATAATGGCATTGGTAATGTAGCTTTCATGTTATACTTTCTTCACATGGCTTTCACATTTCTATTCTTTGATTTTCTTACCTTTTTTCCACCCGGTGTTTTTTTTTAAACATTTTATCGTTTCCCTGTTTACTTTTTTGTGTAAGGTTTTTCTTTGTTCGAACATTCAGTTTAACCTATTTTCTTCATTTTTAGCCTTCTAATGTGAAGCACTTTAATCTTTTGAATCTTTGCATGAATGATGCTAAAAACGGCATGAAATGCTTGGTCAGATTTTTGGTCTCGTCATTTTCATATCTTTTAAAGCAACATCATGTAACTTTTTCATCTCAAAATGACAGCTTCAAATCGTGTTGATGATACTCTTACTTGTGAAAGGGAGAATAATGGTCCTGTTTTTCTTTGTTCTAACATTCTGTTTAACTAATTTCTTCATTTTCATCCTTTTAATGTGATGCACTTTAGGCTGAATCTTTGCATGAATGGACAGAATAAATTATTTGTTTGTTTTTTAAGTAAAAAAAACATAAATCCTCCTAATTTAAGTGACTATATGAATATATACCAATCTACCTCATCCAGTGACTGTCATTTAATCTATTTATTGTGTTGGTTGCCATAGAAAAAACCTTAACATAACAAAAAACTATTGTTTTTGCTCAGATATTTGCGGGTATGTTAACGTGCTGTTTAATGTGCTCCTCCAACAAGCGAAGGTGAAGGACAAGACATGTCTTCATGTTTGTAAGTTAGATAAGGAGACATAGCTTGGATTAGGAAAGCTAATATGGGTTGTTGTTTTGTGTCTGTGGCTCTTGTGTTGTGTAAATGCTGCCTGGCTCAGTGGGACGTCTGCCTTTACTTAGCTTGGGACAGAGCCAGGCTAGCTGTCAGCTTTCAGCCAATTTTAGCAGAGTCAAACAGACTTGTGATATCTAACGCAGCAACCTCGGCTGGAGATGACATTATTGTGTAAAACCTTTTTGATTATTTGTACTCCAACTAGGGATTTCACAGAAGAAGAAAAACACTTCACAACCGTCATCTTAAGGGGTACTGACATAAATATAAAGTTCTTGCAAGTAACAGTGATGAAGAGATAACCAGTTCTAGCCAAGAAAATGTCAGAGAAAGAAGAATGAAACCCCAGTTGCCCAGGTGATGAAATTATTGTAATGTAATTTACGAAGGCAAATCTCTGAGGCCTCTAATATCAGATCTTGTCACTAAGTTCTATTGTGTTCTGCTGAGGCTGCTGTCAAAGGTCAAAATCATGAATTAGTTAACATTTGTTAACATTTGGTGTGTAATAGTGGGTTTAGAGGCAAACAGTTGCTCTCTGCTGCAGAGAACACAAAATAAAATACACCATAGTTAGTGACTGATGTTTGAGATGAGATGAGTGAAATTGATTCAACATTGACATAGCTAAACCCAGAAATGCAAGTTTAAGTCAATTTGACTTATTACTTAATTTGAAATATTACTCAATTAATTAAATAATTAAAATAAGAATTTAATAAATCCTTTAAAGAATCAGAGTTTTTTAAGTCCAAGCGGGTTTTTTTCTCGCAGTATGTCAAGTGATTACACAGAGAAATCCATATGGGATAAATCTATTTAGAGGTTGCACTTTAAGCATCTTAACCAAATCAAAGAAAAGAAAAGTAAATCTCATCCAGAGGTTGACTTGCTAGCATAAATAAATATATGAGGTGTACAACTGAACATAGTGAGGGTCTTCTGGACCAAACTGTTTTCTGATCTAGACAAATGTTAGAAATAACTGAAAACAAAAAACATTGACTGTGTGGATTCTGATGAAAAGTAAGAATACCGACTGTATTAAACGGTCTGATTGAAACTCAATACTTTCATGTAACAACGGCATGAAATGCTTGGTCAGATTCTTGGTCTCGTCATTTTCATATCTTTTAAAGCAACATTATGTAACTTTTTCATCTTAAAATGACAGCTTCAGATCATGTTGATGATACTCTTACTTGTAAAAGGGAGAATAATGCTCATGTTGCTCCCGCAAAGTTCTCGCTCTATCTAACCGGCTGGCTGGGTACTATCTCTCGGGAGAAATAGATGGCCCTTATGGCACAACCACTGATTTTGGTGAACTGAATTATATTTTATGAAGAAAATGTTTTCTGGTTGTTCTTTTTGATGTCCTCCCACTGCTCTCCCACGACTCTCTGTGATAGTACTTGTTACTAAAGTAATGCCAACAGCAGCTAACTGTAGCTGCCGTCAGCTAGTCAGTCACTAGCCAGTTAGCCCTGTTATACTGTTACTGTTATATAATACCTCATAGGACACTGGAATCTGTGCAATTTCATTTCATACAGTGCAATATTTAATACATTAACCTTTCCATTACTGTGCAATATTTATTTACTTAATATTAGTACTTAATCATTTCATTCCATCACTGTGCAATATTATTTATTGAGTGTTAACACTTACCTATGCTTATTCAAGCTGATTTATATATGTATACTTGACAGTCACTACACTTTATATCTTTGACTTTATATTTTTGATATTTTATACTGTTATATTCTTATATTTTTTTGTCACTACACTAGACAGTCACTACACTTTATATCTTTGACTTTATATTTGTTATATTTTATACTGTTATATTCTTATATTTTTTTGTGTCAACACTGCAAAGGGATTGCTTTAATCTCGTTGCACAAGTACCGTGTACTTGTGTATAATGACAATAAAGGCATTCTATTCTATTCTAGCCCGCTACGGACATCAAGGCAGAGGCTATGAGACCATTTAAAAAAGGCTGCAAGACAGATGACAAGCTGGCTATCTTGCTGTTGGACTAGTAAGTAATATTAGCGGGCTTATATCTTATGTTGTTGCACTTGCTTGGTCTTCTTGTTAGGGTTATACAAGGAATTGAGTGATTGCCTCCAAATTGAGAAACTGGGCTTTAGCAACTGTAGACTGTGTCCAGTTACATGTATCGACCTCCAGTCATACGCAATCAAATCACAACTGACAGTTCTCTTGACATTCGAGCAGCAAACAGAAGCAGAATTGAGAGACGCTGGTATTAATCCCTGGGCCAGATGAGAGGCACATGGTCAGCGCAGTCTTAATGCCTGAGTCTTTTTGACAGTGAGTCTGAGGTAAAAATATAAGCTGACAATTTTACTCATTACAAAGGTGTTCATGAAGCAAAGGTTATGTTCAAGCTATATTTTTCTGAAAGTCTCCAAACGTATTGTACATGAATTCAAGTGCAGTCAAAACGTCAAGTGCTTTGTACTGTATGTCTTCATCATTAAGCACCACTTACTGTGCTATTGATGCTGGCCAGCAGCTTTCCATTGAACTCCACCATAGAATAGACAGCTCCTTTCACCTCCTTCTCAGCCACAGTTTGCAGCTTACCTGCAAGAAAGAGAACAATGTGTGTCATTCAGAGTGAAGTTAACATTCTAAGTGTTACACGCTCAATGTCAACCTAAACTAGCACCAAAAAGATGTTTGTGAAGTTGAGGATATAAACCGTTCAACAACTGTCAGAGATGTAGCAAAAAGTGAAAGAGTGGGTGAGAGACTCACAATAAAGACAATGGATAAATGAAAAGATAAAAGGAGGACACATGAAAGGCAAGCAATGCACCTTACGAGTAACAGTGTATGAAAGAAAACGAGGGGGAATCAGTAGTGCTGAGAGGAGAAAAGTCTGATATGAAGTGATAAGAAAATGATTAAGTGAGGAGGGAAACAAGAGCATGGTAGGACAAAGTATCCGTGAGTGGAAGAAAAAAATACACAACTGAGGGCAGGGAGGAGAAAATGAAACTGAGCGAAGGATGAAGAGAGCAAAATGATCTGGATGCGAAGACAAACAACAAGGTTGACAAACAAGAAAAGTGTTTGTTTTCTGGAAACAGAGAGAGGAAGAGCTACTGACCGTCAGTGTAGTGGAAGACAATGATGCGTCCCTGCTTGGGCTCAGCCTCCTCTGGGTACACCATGGCGGTGCCGACGATGAAATACACCGACGGGTCTTTTCCCAGACGACATGACACCATGCTCAAAGCGTACTCACTGGGGAGGAACTGATGGGCATGGAGGACTGATAGAGAAACAGAACACAAATACCTTAGGAAACTGTGTGAGAGCAACACAATACATCTCTCTTTAAAAGGATTTTACATGTATCCGTTCTTTATTCATGACAATCTTTTAGTATTACGTTTTAAATCTGTTTGATTCTGGTTTATTAACAGGAGTGTTATTGTCTGGGAACATGCTAATGCAAAACAAGGGAAAGTGAGTGGTCAGTAGGGGTAGTTTGGAGCGTGTGTGTGTCGCACGGTTCGACGCATGCACAATGTAGCCTCGTGCCTCACTGTCTGGGACAGTGGGTTTCCCTTTCGCGTGAAAAAAAAGAGGTGTGGACAAGTTACCAACAAAACGTACAGTGAAAGACCATGCAAAAACATGTCAGACCGTCCTGCCAACGTGTACACATTTTAACATCCATGTACTGTATTGGCTTTTCACTCGTCGCTGAAATGCGTTGCTGTTTCAATCCTGTCTGCTCTGCAGCGGGCCCCCCACGACTGACGCGCGCACACACACAAACACACACAGTGGATGCAGGAAAAAACAGATGAGATGTACAGGATGGCCTAAACTGAGGACAGCTAGGCTCGTTATTTTAAGTGCAATGACAAGTTAAAGTCCAATTAGTACTTTATCAAACTGTATGAATGTGTGTCCCAGGCCAGGATAGGAAACTAACTAACAATGTAAACCTCAACAAGCCACTGGCACATAAAGTATGTTCAAATGTGATTCGTTCAATAAATTATTATTTTTTTGTCTTAAATCCACCAGCCATTTTCATATTATACCAACATTTGCAGTATCCTGAGCTTTTTTTGTAAGTTTACTAGGAACTCAGCCCAGAGTAAGTAAGTAAGTAAGTAAGATTTATTTATATAGCACCTTTCACAGATAAAAATCACAAAGTGCTTCACAGTAAAATGGTGAGTAATTTTATTGTCCCCAAAACATGTTTCCTTTTTATTTTTAAAGAACTATCGAAAAGAAATCACAACTTTTTCACAATGGTTGACGTATTCTGACTTATTTAAAAGACTGAGCTTTAAGCGTTCCTCTTTTTCTTTTTAAGGATACCATTTTTGTAAGAGCTACACTGACGTTGGCAGTTTGATAAAAATGTTTAAAGTTATTTCAATTGATATTCTGTAATATTTCAATCTTTGTGTGCTAAAAAGGCACATACATTCCCATAGATGGCAATACACATTCTCCTTTGTTTGCCAAATAAATGGAAAGCTTGTTGAAATCATCAATGTCTTCCCTCTTGCTGTATCAACCCTCACCTAGCTTTCCTAAGAGATGGTCCCAATAATGTGCTTAAAGTCAAGTCAAATTCAGTTTGTTCATGATTAAATGTTTAGCTATAACTATTTCTTAATAATGTATCCTACACCTAAGATATATATAATATGCAGAAGTATATTTCTGGAATGTTAAAGATTAAAAGAAAAAACAACCCAAAACCGTGATACCAACCAACTGTGGGTTTTGTGAACCACGCCACCCTTAGTGGTCAGATACACGTGCAGGTTTCAAAGAAGACAAAAGTTTAAACAGATTATCTAAAAAAACACACCAGATTATCTAAAAAAAAAAAAACACTAGTTGGCAGTAAAAAAACTAAGTGAGCACACCTGAAAATGTCCATTATAATCCATCATTGCACAGGGAAACTGTTTGCATACCCAACTCTGGCAAGTATACTATGTGTAAGTGGAAGTTGAATCATCAACTTGGTTTGTAACTTCCAAATAACTTACAGCCAACATGGAGGTTAATTACAATTTATATGAGTGTCTGACTGCTTGCTTTTCTTGCCCCATTACACAGGCTTTTAATATTATTTGCCACATTTACAGTTGACTAAGCAAGCACAATGGTGGCCAAATCTATGCATTTAATGTTATAAACTGGAATTATCCATGTCCCGCATATATAGTGCAAAAAAACAGGGATTTTCAGTTGCTGTATTTAGACTATTTAGATCTGCACAGAGTAGGCCTGCACAATTTCGATTTACCCTGTTCACAATTTAATTTTTAAATAACTTTTATTTTTTGTGTTTATTAAAAACAATTTTTTTTTGTGACTTCAATTCTCATTTAGTTTTACGAGCCAAACGCTCCTACTTTCTTCTGGGAGTTTTAAACATACATATAAAAATAGGTTTTAAAGCGCTCCCAAGCTCTGCAATGGTCTCCCTTCTCTTCATTGAGTCCTCTATGTTCACAGGCTTGTGGTGATGAGCAATGTTCTACACGTGCCAAAAAATCTGTTTGGTACTGCCAATTTTTTTTGTTTGGTCAAAAAAAATCGTGGCAGAGAATCGTGATTTCAGTTCTAAGCAAAAAAAAAAAATCGTGATGCATATTTTCCCTGAATGATGCAGGCCTAGCACAGAGTCATTATGTATTTACAGCATGTATCTCCCTCACTCTCCTGTTAGTTGCATGCACCTTCAAGGAGGACAGCTTTAATATTTATCACTGGTCTTGCTGATTTTTCTTATCTCAAATACCTGGGGCTTAACCTCTACCTAGTCAAATGCAATAGATCACATATTCCACGACATCAAGAAATGCCGATAGATTATGCATCCATTAAGACATATCTGACACAGCTAATGTTGAGTACACAGAATGCAAAGCACTTAAGTGGTTTGTAACTAGAGCAGGCAGCGCTCATTAGAGGCCAATCTTAACAGAAATAACTGCAGATTTCAGTGGTGTAGCAGTAACTGAATACCACTATGTATATGGGGCCCACATTTCTTCTTAACAGAGGACCATTGTAGTTACACGTATCAATGAACTCAATGTGCATTTAAAAGCACTTAAAAGACACGACACCACTGCATAAGAATGTCTCCACATAGATAAATTTAAAAATTTTCCCTCTAAATGACCCGGTTTATCTGATCCCCAAATTCAAAAAAGGGGGAAGGGTCGCTGGGACACAGGGGCCCCGAACAAGACCCTTATTTACATATTTTAACATTACTACTCTAATGTATGGGGGTTTGGTAATTTTGGGGTTTTTAAAAGGGTTGCTTGGGCCCGGGCAAAATTTCCCTTGAAAAACAAATGGGGGAAAGAAAAAAAAACTGCCCAAAACTGGCATGGTGCCCAACATTTTAATCATCGGGCATTCAAAAAAAAAAGGGGTTTTTGTGTGTGGGGTGTGGGGTGTGTGGGGGTGTGTGTGTGTTGTGTGTGTGGGTGTGTGGGGAAAACATCATTAATAGAAATCTATAAAAAATTAGTAATTATAACAAAAATAGTTCAAGGGGAAAAACCTTTTTTAAAAACCCCCAGGGCCCTTTTTTTAACATCTAAGGAACGGGGTTAAAGCCATGGTGCGGTGCGTTGAGGACGTGCCCCAAACCCATTTTTGCAGTCTAAAGGGGTTTGCACCGGGTAAAAAAAGGGTTTGGGACTTATTTTTTCCCTTAATTCATTGTTTTATTTGGGTGTAAAATGAAAGTACCAGAGAGCCCACCCCCAAAAAAAAAAGGTGTAACCCTTTAAAGACCGATATAGGTATTTTTCACCAGGTAAAATTTCAGACTTTTTGAGGCATTATGAATGAAATGTTTGAAATTTTAAAACTAAAAAAATTTTAAATTTAAAAAAACCTGGGCCCCAACATTAAAATGGGCCCTTTGCAAACTATGAAATTTTCTGGAACCCTTCACAGCAGTCCCCCTAACCCCAAAACCAAATATCGTAGACTTGCAAACCCCCCCATAAACTTAAAAATAAAATCGGTTTTAGGTCTGTTTGCACCGAAAACCCTAAACTTTGGCGCAATATACTTGCACGCTTGCCTCAAATTTTTTGTCTTTAAACCAGCAAATTATGATTTTGACTAGGAAAGGGGCACTTCAAAATTTTTTAAAATTAAAATAGGTTTCATGGGCGTGGGGCGTTTTTTTAATACCTAAAACTACTTAAAAAAATTTTAAAAATTTAAAAAACTGAAATTTAGGGTCTTTTACATTTTAGGGCCCTTTTTTCCCAAACCCCGTGAAAAACCCCGTATAACGCTTGATGAATGAACGTAGGGTCAGGCCCGTGGAAAAGCTTCCGGCAAATGACCCTGGCTATTCTCCAAGCTTAGGCCCCTAGGTTTTTAAACCCTCAGAACTCCATATGAAGAAAACCCCTTTGTGGGGTCAATTGGAAACTAAGTACGGCTGTTGTTACCTTAAAAACGTTGCTGCCAAACAACTGCAGACTGTGGACCTCCACCTCTTCACAAAGGAGGTCTCGTGGGGAGGGTGCGCGGGGAAGACTTGGGGAGCTTACCTGGGGAAAACGGGAAGATGTAATTTATGGCGAGAAGGAGACATTTGACACAAAAAGGAACCTAATAAAAGTGTATAAAGCAATTCAAATCTCGATTTCTGTGTGAGCTCAACAGCCCAGGCGGCGCCATCTGTAGCACCAGATGTGCAGCATTTAAAATCAAGTAAACATGTTTCTGGCCGTCAGGTGTAAGAGGCTCTGGCTCAACATTGTTTCCACAAAGTTCTGCGCTGCAGCAATAAAAACAAGCACGAATAAAAATCCCGGGCACCGGGGGGGAAGCTTGAGCCGGCGAGGGGGGACCCAAAATGTTACTGTGAATCTGCCGGGGAAAAAAACATTTGGGTCCCTTGATTAGGTACAAAACTCTTTAAATTTGTCCCCCATTTTTTTTTTTTCTTGGCAGCCGAATCACCATTGGCAGTATTCCTTCAAACAAAAGACGATTATATTTAATGTTACTTAAACTTGTTTTGAACTCTTGCAACAAAAGCTACACTTACAAAAAAGGCCTACTGTCTTCATTTTTACTAACTTCATGTCTCTCCAGTGGCACTGACGTGAAAAATGGAGATTATATTTGTTGAATTGTGATTAGGGCTGGGCAATATATTGATATTGATATATGAGCCTGGATATCGTCTTACATTTTGGATATCATAACATCCTGATATGACAAGAGTTGTCTTTACCTGGTTTTAAAGGCTGCATTACAGTAAAGTGATGTCATTATCTGAACACACCAGACTGTTCTAGCTGTTCCATTGTTTGCCTTTACCCACATAGTTATTATAACATAACCGATGAATGACGAGTGGGATTGATTGACGGACATCGATTTGGTCAAATTTCGCCGAATCAACCTAAATTGGATTGAAATTGTGATCTATGCCTCCCCCCCCCCATCCTTCACCCGAGCGGGTAAACATTCTGCAGCTGCTCTACTATGTACTCCTTTATTATCTCCATGGCAAGGCCGAATGAACTAAACTTTCTAACAACTTGGACAGTCTGACGCTTCATATTACACACACACACACACACACCACACACACACACACACACACACACACACACACACACACACACACACACACACACACACAACACACACACAACCACACACACACACACACACACACACACACACACACACACACACACACCACACACACACACACACACACACACACACACAGTCTGTTCTCACTCCACACCATACATGCCCTCTCTTCCGTCTGACTTCCCCGGTCTCTTTTTGTTTGTTTTTCCCATCCTCCCGAGTCACCACAAAAAATGTCTTCATGTATCCACATGTACCGTGTGTAGTCTTGTGCATTATGTTGTTATGTCTTGTACTCTATCTTGCTGTAATGCTGTTTCTGATTCTGGTTCTGATGCATCTGAAGTGAAGTGTGCGCATGCGCTAACGTGCAAGCTGCCTGTTGCAGTGCTCCGTCTCTGTCTTCTTAGTACTGGTGCTACTGTGACACAGAGTTTCCCTTTGGGGATCAATAAAGTATTTCTGAATCTGAATCTAAATCTGATTGATTATCAAAAATCTCATTGTGTGTACATTTTAGTAAAGCAACAATGGTTAACCCAACAATATCGATATTGGGGTATTTCGTCAAAAATGTCGGGATATTTGATTTTCTCCATATCGCCCAGCGCTAATTGTGATTATAATATATTTTTTTAGAACAAATATTTTAAAGCGGCAAATTATCAACTAAAAACTTGGCGATAAAAACCTGCAGGTAACAGCTTCAGTTATGCTACGATTACAATTCTTAGACTGTGAAGGTTAATTATCAAACCCGCAACAGCATTGCGATTTAAATCCTGGTTTAGAAAATCTATCTCCAATAGACCCGCTAAATGACTAACTTACAACATTTGTTGTCCTGACAAGCTTCCAGTCTCACGTTATAAATAATGTTCTTAGTCAGCACACCTGGTTAGATAAGAGTGCAAAACAAACAGCCGTTGGGTGTTTACTAGCCTAACATAACACAGAGCCACGGTACCTGAGTGCTGGCACTGGGGCGCACAGCAGATGTGGTGCCGCTCACATCCTGAATCTCCACCCTGCTGGATAGAACCCCGAAACACTGGGAAACCTCTTGGTAACAGATCCGCCTGGTGGGATGTTAACACAGGCAGAGAGAGAGAGACAAGGCAAAGACACTCGCTGGTAAACACGAAAAGAGCAAACAAGGGTAAGCTGAACAAAAATAGGTGGCCCGGGAGAGGCCTTTCTGTTTTCTGATTGGATAACACAACAGTCAACCTTTTAATAATTGATTTAACAACCTTAAGTCATAGTTGTTGTTTAAATGTTTGAGCACAAAAAGAGAGAACAAAACCGTTTTCTGCAGCTGTATAACAAAGCCCAACAGGAGAATGTAGCTTGAATTAGAGCAAACAAGCAAAGTCAGAGCAAACATTAGGAACACACAGCATATTTGGAATGATGATGGATCTGAAATGTTCCATTTGAAGGTCAATTCTAACTCGATGTTTGGCGATAGGACTGACCTGGGAGACTCATAGAGGGGAACAGTGCGAATGTGGAGTTTCTGAATCTCGTCGATGGTGCCGATGGTCAGAGTGCTGTTGTTGGCCAGAGCCAGACTGTCAACAATACAAGGTGCAGCATAAGTAAAGGGGAAACAAGAAGAACTGTATGCATTTCTGTAGTCAACAGAGAACCAGTGGTGGATTGTAACTAAGTACATTTACTTAAATACTGTACTACACGTTTGAGGTACTTGTACCTGTCTTTTCTTTTCATGCCACTTACTACTTCTACTCCACTACATGTCAGAGGGAAATATTGTACTTTCTACTCCACCACATTATTCTGACAGCTTTAGTTAATAGTTACTTTATAAATTAAGATGTTAGCATACAAAGCACATGCAGTTTAAAAAACACAATGTTTTATTATAACTTAAACTACCCAACAATGGCCTACAAGTAGAGCTGAAATAATTACACCATTAAGCACACTACTGTTTGGATCATTTCCAGTTCTCAAATGTGACAATTCTCATTTAGTTTTACGAGCCAACTGCATCACAAACGCTCCTACTGTCTTCTGGGAGTTTTAAACATACATATAAACTTAAGTTTTAAAGCGCTCCCAAGCTCTGCAATGGTCTCCCTTCTCTTCATTGAGTCCTCTATGTTCACAGGCTTGTGGTGATGAGCAATGTTCTACACGTGCCAAAAAATCTGTTTGGTACTGCCAATTGAGTATTTTTATTACTTGACACTTTCCTGATGAATAAATACTTTTAAGTAACATTTTCAATGCATGACTTTTACTTGTTACAATTGTTACAGTGTGATATTAGTACTTTTACTTAAGTAAAGGATCTGAATACTTCCACCACTGCAGAGAACACATTGGAGCCAACTTTGTGTCTGCTTAATACTCAAAACAAGAGAAAGTTTATGAAGTTTTGACTTTATGAACTCTTGAAAAGCACAGAGGAAGAGAAGCCAACAACTGACTGTTAAAAACACGATTAGTAAAGGTTCTGCTGCTGACCTGTCGGGATAACCCTCAGAGTTGAGTGGGCACATATAGTTGACCTCTTTGAGGTTGACGTTGGAGAAGACCAGCTTGTGGTTGGAAGAGTAGATGACAGTGGGTCTGTCGGAGCAGGCGAAGACGTTGGAAGTGGACAGGGACCTGAAGGTCCTGAGCACGGTGGGCTGAGTGCCCAGCGTGACCTTCTTACGCTCGCTCAGGGCACCTGGGGGAGGGGAGGAAGGATGGGAACACAAGTGTGAGTACAGTTACAAAGGTCGGTGTACCAAGTGTCGTTTGGACTCACTTGCCAAGCACCTTGAGCCAATAAAGTTAGTCCTTGTGTGCAGAATATCCGTCTCCATCTTTTATGCTCATAAAGCAATTCAGTGAATGCCTTGATCCCTGCATGAAAGCATCTGTCTTCTTTGTTTCTCCACTCATTTATTCAGGTTTTTCCTTAAAATTGTGAATAACTAATAGTCCTAGTAGTAGTATGCATAGTTTGCATAGGCTTAACCTTTTGATGCTCTGGTATTTTGTCTTTTCCTGAACACCGTAGAGTATGAGCTGATCAAAGCCAAATTAATTAGGACATTTATATGCACGATAGTATTCTGGTTAATCAAATTCAGAACAGGATAGATTAGGGAACATAGAATAAGCGGATTATACTCATATTCCTTTGTACATGATAATAACATCCAGGTTTCTTAACACCGTTTGCAGTTTGTTCAGGAGTTTCCTTCCATGGCACTGGTCAGTTAACGTATCATTATTTTATTCCTTTTTCATAAATGATTTGTGGATTTAGTTCAATTATATAAGTACTAGGAAAAAAAAAAAAAAACTTTAAAACCCACAGATTGGGGGAACAATTTTTCTCTCTTTACTTTTTTTGTATTACTTGAAAAGTAATCCCTTGTGTGTCTAGACCAAGTGATGTCTTTTCAGTGCTCTATCATAGAAAGTAGGATCATGCATTTTTCCTCTGCTGCTTCCATCTTGACCAGCAATATAAGACCAAAAACAGATCTAAAAACAAAGTGAACACTGGCTTTACATTCGCCAGGGGGCTACAGTCACCACTCCACATGATTGATGATGCTCCGTAACAGCTGGATGTGTGAAAACATCATAATTATTGGCTTATAAGTTTCTCCACCATTACACACATAAAGTGCTGGCTTGGCAATTATGCAATTGTCCATAAAATAATCTAAAAATGTTTTCAGACAGCTGCCTGTGGTCCTGCCTGGAGGCCCTGAACAGTCTGAGAAGCTCTTCTCTAACGTAGTCGTTGTCGTTACGTCGTAGTGATGTTTGGTGTGAAACACCTACCAGTCTGCAGGTCCAGACCAAAGTAGAAGAGCGCTCCGTCTCCGAGCGCACACAACAGGTAGTAGCTGCCTTCAAAGGTGGTCATTAAGATGGAGCGAGGGATGATCTCTGAGGACACACAGACAAGGGATTTTTTACAATTTCATGGGTGAACACCAAAGTGATAAATGTCTGCAAAAACTGTCGTCAGAAAAATCAATATAGGGTTATCCGCCAGACTGGCTGCAGGGTAAATATATCGTCTTCTGTCTTTTCCGTTTACCAAACATCAGTTTCTTTGACTGTAGGCCAATTACATCAAAACAGCAGAGGCTATGATTAAATGATTGTTGGGTGACTCACAAAGTAGCAATGTTAAAAACATCTGCACAATGAGGCTACTTCAGAGGCTGCATGTTTCCATGGTAATGTACATCAACTATTTTAAGTAAGCGGGCAAAAATGTTAAAACAGACATAGGGCTGTGTTTAATTTAAAAATACATTAAAAAAACACACAAAAAACAACAACAATGTAAATATAATTAATGTTAAAAAAAAACTATACATATATAAATGCAACTATACAATGTTGCAATGTTAAAACTCACCGCTGCCAAAAACAGAGCTGAACATAAAAGCAATTAGAACAGCACATCAGCTTTTAATTTGAAAATGTCCTGTTCATAACTTAGTCTGCAGTCAGACTGTCCGTGTTAGGGGAGACAGCAAGGGAACATTTTTTATTTTTTATTTATTATTTTTTTTAGAGTTTGTGCACTGAGCAGCTGTCAATCAAACACACTTGGAAAATAAAGTGCGACACTGGGGGAAACAGTCTGGAATTATTCTTCATGGGTGAAGCATTCTAATTGGAAAGTAAGAGCTTGTGCTAGTTTACCATGTTATGAAACTTTGTCTCCAGTGACTGCTGACTTTTTAATAAGTTTAGCCAAAGAAGTAGTACTTTCCTGCATATTGAAACATTCTAAGTTTAAATACTTTTTAAATGTCTAAATGCTGCACAAAATGCACTTGGGTTGGCACCCAAGTACTAAAAAAAGGAAGTACTTGATGGGAGATGCCATTTACATCTATTAATGAAGTCACTACTGCATCCTAGACCCATTCCTTGGACTTATATTTTGGACTTACTAAAAGGAATAGTTTCACATTCTGTTGAGTACAAAAGGAAACACAATCTGCTTAACGTCAACTCTAAACCACACTAACACGTTACATGTTGTATGTTTAAGCGGCACAAAAACTAAAAGTCTCAAACACAATTCACTGTTTCACAGAGAGTTATGTCAGGACTATTTCTTGGCCGGGGAAAACTCCAGGGATTTACTGGTCCAAACAACAAAACAAGATATAATATACATGAGCTTTCGGAGGTGTTGGTAGTTGAAATTATTAACCTTTTAACAGCCTCTTGCTCACTGTTTCCCCCTATTTCTAGTATTTATGCTAAGCTAAGAAGCAGCTGGCTCTGGTTTCACATTTACAGCACAGACGTGGAAAAGGTATTGACCTTCTCGTCCTAACTCTCAAGGATTTACTTCATTTGTAACACTTCTGTATATTTTCATCCCATTTTGTAATTCTACTACCTGTAACAACCACCTGTTCATTAATAGTAATTACCTTTTCCCCACCTGTGGCCAACTCTGTTTAAATTTTCTCCTCCAATGCAACTGCTTCTACCTCAAATGGTTCATGAATAGGTTGAAATAGATTTTTTAGATTTAATTACCAATTTATTTGTATTAACTACTTTCAACAGGGTAATAACAAATTTCATTTTTTTTTTCAAAAATGTCCATCCCAGGGTGAGTGGGCTTGATTACCCAACATTAATATTTCATTTTTTATATGATTTCACGTAACAATTAATACACTGATTGATAATAACAAGTACATACCCAAAATAAAATGGTTACTATTCCTAAAGCTTTTTAAATTGAAGTCAACTTTTGTGTATCTGTGAAACCCATTGAGACATTGTATGTGTTATTGGGTTTGAAATAAACGAACTCCACTTGACATTATGTGTGTGTACCTATCTCTCTCCACAAGTCAGTGACAGCTTATCTTCTCTCCTGTCAGATGCACCCTGACCCTCTTTTCTCTTACCTCCGCCGAGCATTTCCTTGTGCAGGGCTGTAAAGCAGGGAAGTTTGAGCACACGGGCTGAGATGTCAGTCCAGAGTCCCACAGCACAGAGCGGTGATTCACCCCCACCCTCCCCTAGAGGTGTGATGTCCAGGCAGGCCACCTCGTGTTCCATCTCCATGGTACTAAGGAAGGTGTAAAAGACGGTGTAAAGTTTGTAAGATAAACTGTAGCAAGCTGTCCTCCACATTGTGCATGACCAATTTGGCCACACAGCGGAACAAAATGACCAATGGCATTAATGTGTTGGTGACAAAGAGCATAGGCTCAAACAGATTTGTTTTTCTCATGTGAAATGCAAATGGTCATCTGTGAGATGCCGCTTTCTTATGTTGCCAGGTGACCATTCTTTTCCTATAAAGCTGGTGGGATCTCATACAATGTGACAGGCAACAAGATTTTTGTCTCAAAGATCAGTTGACAGTTGCACTTTTTGGTCATTAACAGCCCCTCAGATTTTTGCTCTTTCTAATTTAAGATCTGTTGTGTGCAAGAATATCAGGTCTTAGTAACAATTTCTGGACAAATGGTTGCATCCATCAGTGTTGTTCTGGGGAATTAATTAGAGCAATTACATCTTTAACACTCTATTTGTCTTAACTCGTCTAACTGATGACACACAATTTGCCATTCTGTTCACAATGGCGCTACTACAATGGCGCTACTAAGCCATTTAAAATTTAGTTTGAGTAATTTATGGCAATGTTGGATTTTTACATCAATTTGATGAAATGTCTTGATTTGTCAGGTATTTAATTCACTAGACTGGGACAAACCAGGTTATATTATCCAAAACATTTACAATACCATAAAATATATCAATATTGCAATATAAAATTTACTACATTACAGATACCATAATAAGAGATTTTATCCATACTTCCCATATGCTTAATATGATAAAAGATTAGATTATACTTTATTTATCCCACGACGGGGAAATTCTGTCGTTACAAGTAGCAGCATAGCAGCAACAGCAAAAAACAGAAAAACAAAACAATAACACACAAACAAGTAAGCACGAAAGAAATACAAGGCAAGAAATACAAGGCAAGAAATACAGGCAAGAAATAGACAATGAAAATATGGTAGACTGAGTAAGTAAAATGCCGTCAAACAAAAGGAATTTTAAAGTGCGGTTGCCATGATAAGAGAAACAATATTGCGGTGTAAGTGACGTTAAAAATTAAGTTGAATGTGTAATTAGAGCAAAGAAGCAAGAGTCGGTAGCATAATTTAAATTATATTAACCTGAGACCATAAATATTGAAAAGTAAGTACTTGTAATAAAATAATATAAATACCAATATTAAAGATAAACAGAAAGTGTGTGATGTAGATGGGAGAAAAACAGGAACAGAAACTGCAACACTATCAGGTAGAGCAGGTGTTGTAGAGGTGAGGTAGAGGTGAAAAAAGAGGTAAAGTACTATTTACAGATTTTTGCGACTCACAAAGCAAACCAGCAACTTATTGATGTAGGCCACACATTATTTCACAGCTCTGGTGAGATACCTCAATCTGCTCCACTGTTCCTTTGTTAGAACACTCTCAGGGCTCCAAACAAACACTTTGTGCTTCAAGCGGGCCTGGAGGTCATTTTTACAAGCTATGTCTTTCTCTGAAGTAAAAAAAAAAAAAAAATGTATCCTCTACTTTTTTAAACTTCTGTAAAAATAGTGACTCAAAGCAGTTTTATTGCAGTAGTGCCACAAAGTCGGCCACAAGGGTAAACCACAGCAGCAATGTGAAAGAATATTATAAAATGTACTGGAAAAGGAGGTTGCACCTCAACAAAGGGATTCTCCGTGGAGTGCTAAACCCAAAATCCAATGGGCATGTTCCAAATTCAAATATCCAAGTCGAGAACGACAAAATATTCACATTTCTCTACATAAAATGTAAGACCCTACAGTTCTACTGCACCATTCACGTTGAAATTTAAAATGATATGCAAATCCCTCATCACAAACATTAGTGTGATAGTACAGGAATACAATAACATGTAACTGGGAGGTTGGTAAATTACTGGAAAAAAAAACATATTGATGTTTGATTAATTCAACTCACAAACAGCAGCTCAGTATTGTGTGTGTGTGTGTATAATAAATATATATATATATATATATATATATATATATATATATATATATATATAAATTTTAAATGGCTTAGTAGCGCCATTGTAGTAGCGCCATTGTGAACAGAATGGCAAATTATGTGTCATCAGTTAAACGAGTTAAGACAAATAGAGTGTTAAAGATGTAATTGCTCTAATTAATTCCCCAGAACAACACTGATGGATGCAACCATTTGTCCAGAAATTGTTACTAAGACCTGATATTCTTGCACACAACAGATCTTAAATTAGAAAGAGCAAAAATCTGAGGGGCTGTTAATGACCAAAAAGTGCAACTGTCAACTGATCTTTGAGACAAAAATCTTGTTGCCTGTCACATTGTATGAGATCCCACCAGCTTTATAGGAAAAGAATGGTCACCTGGCACACACACACACACACACACACACACACACACACACACACACACACACACACACACACACACACAGTACAGGCCAAAAAGTTTGGTCACACCTTCTCATTCAATGTGTTTTCTTTATTTTCATGACATTGTAGATTCTCCACTGAAGGCATCAAAACTATGAATGAACACATATGGAATTATGTACTTAACAAAAAAGTGTGAAATAATTGAAAACATGTCTTATATTCTAGTTTTTTCAAAGTAGCCATCCTTTGCTCTGATTACTGCTTTGCACACTCTTCAGGTAATCACCTGAAATGGTTTCCCAACAATCTTGTAGGAGTTCCCAGAGATGCTTAGCACTTGTCGGCCCTTTGGCCTTCACTTTGCGGTCCAGCTCACCCTAAACCATCTCGATTGGGTTCAGGTTTGGTGACTGTGGAGGCGCACCACTCCATCATTCTCTTTCTTGGTCAAATAACCCTTACACAGCCTGGAGGTGTGTTTGGGGTCATTGTCCTGTTGAAAAATAAATGATGGTCCAACTAAACGCAAACCGGATGGGATTGTGTGTTGCTGCAGGATGCTGTGGTAGCCATGCTGGTTCATTATGCCTTCAATTTTTAATAAATCCCAACAGTGTCACCAGTAAAGATGGACTGACCTTCATTTCTTAAAGTAATGATGGCCACTCGTTTCTCTTTACTTAGCTGATTGATTCTTGCCATAATATGAATTCTAACAGTTGTCCAATCGGGCTGTCGGCTGTGTATCAACCCAACTTCTGCACAACACAACTGATGGTCCCAACCCCATTAATAAGGCAAGAAATTCCACTAATTAACCCTGACAAGGCACACCTGTGAAGTGAAAACCATTTCAGGTGACTACCTCATGAAGCTCATTGAGAGAAGACCATGGGTTTGCAGCGCTATCAAAAAAGCAAAGGGTGGCTACTTTGAAAAAACTCGAATATAAGACATGTTTTCAGTTATTTCACACTTTTTTGTTAAGTTTATAATTCTACATGTTTTCATTCATACTTTTCATGGCTTCAGTGATAATCTACAATGTAAATATTAATGACAATAAAGAAAACGCATTGAATGAGAAGAGGTGGTTCCAAACTTTTGGCCTGTATTGTGTGTGTGTGTGTGTGTGTGTGTGTGTGTGTGTGTGTGTGTGTGTGTGTGTGTGTGTGTGTGTGTGTGTGTGTGTGTGTGTATATCAAGACTCCCTTCCATTATATTATATTACATATTAACTATTAATTTAACCTGCAACTCTATTAGTTTGACTAATTTATTAATAATGGTAAGTTGGAGTACGAAATCTTGGATTGATTAAGAGCCTCTGAAGTTGATTATGTTACCTAAAAATTAAGGTACTGGCACGCTAAAGGGCATCTTTATTAAGATCACAGCCAAAACACAACAGAATTTTTTATTATTATTCTTAAGCTTTTCTGAATTTGCAAGCTGACCCAGTTTGTAGGCATTGCACCATCAAACCCACAGACAGACACGACGGGGTTTATATGAATTGTCTGACATTTTGAGGAATAGGCTAATTCCCTTTCCTGTCGAAACTTAGATAAGATGGTCTATGGCAATCTTGTGTCTGTACGGTAAATATGTAGGGTATATAAGTATATGGTTATCTTCTGCTGTTCTCAACCTTCTTATCTTACTCTCCCCAAGAAAGTGAATCAGTGTATTTCCCTTAATGTCAAACGATTTAAAGCGTGTGGTAGATGTTGATCTTTTGTAATGTCATACCAGGAGATCTCCAGAGATTCAGGAATGTAGTAAAATGCAGTAGATGTATATATACTGTTGTGTAGATGTTACAAAGAAGAAGCTCTGGATATGATTCAAAGTGCTTATAGCATGGCCGTGATCAGCTGTGTTTGTAATATAGGAGGTAAGGCGCATGTCAAATACAGCCTAAATATCAGTAAACTGGCAATGGGAGTATCCCTTGTGTCTGTATCCATGCCCTACCTGATCTGTTTGAGCTCTCCAGCCAGGATCTGCAGGTAGTAGAGGGCTCGGCCCACGGCAAGCACCACCTGAGTGTGGTTACAGGCAGCAACGCTGATGTTCCTGCCCTGTGGCTCCTTCCATTCACTCACTAATGCCTTGCTCTCCTGGAGCACCAGGCGCACAGAGCCCGACGTGATCTGCAGACACACACAGTTTTTTTTTAATGTTCTTTTGCACAGTATTTCTGGGAAGTGACAGGAAGGATGCTGTGGAGACTGGGAGCCTAAACGTAAAGCCCTATCAAAGCAAATCTCATTTATATGTGGTTATGTGCTATGATTGTTAATGCATTTTTTAGTGACTTAAAAGAAATGATTCATGGCAAAGAGAACTTTTCTACAATTTACACATGTGATAGTTGAGGGAAGATAAAATACTTTCCATTTAATCGTCTCAAATTATTTAACATACCGGTAAGGTGCATGTATCAGTTCCTTGAGTCGTGAGATGTTTAAAAACAATTTCAGCAATTCTGATGGAGATACTACAGATGTTTAAGATAAAATAAAATGAAGGCTACACTGACGTTTTGCCCACTAGAACCCATTATTTCAAGAATTATACTATATTAATAGAATATACAGCGGTTCAAACACAACACAAATGAAGTGAAAGGAATGAAGGATCAATTTTATTCCAGAAATCCCATTGATAAAACTAAGATATAAGTAAAAAATAAGATATTTGTGTTTTCAAGACCTAATACTATAATTGTATTTGTATCAAAGAGTCTTGTGAATAGCTAGTAAAAGGTCCCTCAGGTTAAACAGAATTACAAATTAAATATTACAATTTGAATAATGTGATGTGGAGCATCACAGAGCATTGAAGAAGCAAGACAAGACAAAAAAAAGAGAAAGAAAAGTGCTGAAGACGCTTCCTTAACAGACCGCAGCAGGTACAACAGTCAGACTATAAATGGAGGTGTTGCACTGCTGGGGAGCACATAACATAAGGAGATGTAAGAGTGTGAATGAATGTGAAAATACAGCATATAATCGAGAAGGAATCATGAGTCCTTGAAAATCAGTTATGAAGATCATATTGTTCAGTTTCTGCAGTTTGTTTATGTTTGTAGTGCAAATTACAGCACATGTAACCCTTGTGTTATCTTTCTGTCAACCATGAATAACACTTTTGTCCCTATTTCAATGTTTCAGTCACTTTTTTCAAAGTTGTATTTTAAATTTTAGAGGTTTTTTTCCCCCTCTCATTGTTTTGGTCACTTTTCCCAACATTTTAATCACTCTTTCTGACTTTTTCCCAATGTTTGACACTTTTTTCTCTCGTTTTTTCCCCCCCCACATTTTATCAACATCCCATTTTTCTGAAATATAAAATGCTTTAAAAATAGAAGAAAAAAAAATTTGAAAAATTTGACCCGAGAACAACATGAGGGTTAAAGAAACCAAAACAGTTTAAATTTAAGTTCTGTATCAGAACATACTGTTGGGAAACAGCAAGTGTCAAACCAGACTAATGGCTCTTTTCCACTGCATTGTACAGTATGGCATGGCTGGCCCCGCTTGGAACAGTTCCTTTTCTGGTTTTCCATTAGCAAACGTTGTGGATAGTACCTGGTACTTTCTGTGGTACCACCTCAGTCGATGTTCCAAACAAGCGGAGCCGCAGCACTAGTGGCTTTGTGAGGCTGCATTTTGGCACAGAGGTGCTTTTAACTTGATGCAAACTCTTTAAAATGTGATAACATGCTCACAATGAGACTGTGAACATTATGTTTAGCAGGTACTATGTTTACCAGTAGATTTTAATGTTATCACGCAGTTAGTTTGGCATGCTCACATTTGTTAATTAGCACTAAGAAAACAAGTCAGGGGATGTCCAAAGCACATGGGCGGCTGTTGCTCAGTGGTAGAGCGGTTGCCTGCAAATCGGAAGGTTGGTGGTTCGATCCCCGCCCCTGCAGTTATTGTTGAAGTGTCCTTGGGCAAGACACTGAACCCTGAGTTGCCCCCGGTGCTGCGCATCGGAGTGTGAATGTGTGTGAATGTTTATCTGTTGTTATCTGATGTAAAAGCACTTTGAGCAGTTGTTAAGACTGGAAAAGCGCTATATAAATACAGCACAGCGTAATTAGTGCATGGCAATTTGTCCAGGAACCATTGAACTAAAAAAACTAAAATATTATTTCACAGTGGTGCAGAATCATTAAGCCCAGTTCAGACCAAAGATTCACGACTAGACGAGTTGAAACTTGCAACTTCTTGCAATGAGTTGGTCCGCAATGTTTGGAACCAGCCAGTTCACATCAATTCTACGAGACAAGACACGGTATCATCTCCATAGCAACAACTCTTTGTACTTCTCTCCATTTCCAACATTCAGGCTTGTTTTGTAGCTGGATATATCATTTGTTGCGTCTAAATATAAATGTGGACAATGGTAGTGATAGTGAGATGCTCGCTACAATTGAATTTTTAGTGGTGAAACGTTTTATTTCTCTGATTCAGCCAGATTAAGTCGAGCGGACACGGGCCAGTTCACACTGCTGCAACTTTCCCTACGACACTCTAAAACGGTTACGTCTCATCACAAATCTTTAATCTTAACTGGGCTTTAGGATTCATCCTCAGGAACCTGGACTGGCTAACACTGCCATCCCTAATACTTCAAAAGGTTTAAAAAGAAATTTGTAACCAAAGAAGAAATACTCCAAAGACAACTACTGTATGTTGGTGTGCAAGCAACACAACTATCGCTTTGGAGTTGTGTTTATGGCCAATTATTAAACCCTGAAGCCATTGGTCTTTTAGCTCTGGTTTGGTCTCCAACTCGCCCTGAGAAGAATATCTGGGTCTTTCTAGATGCTCAGCATTGGCAACATAGCCCCTCTTTAGATTTTTGCAATTTCGTGCTAGGCAGGTATGCACAGTCGGCTTGTTGAATATGCTGCCTACAGTTGTATTGCAGGGTTAATTAGAGCAGCAAAGCTCAATTACACAGTCTATGTGTGGGAGAGGAGGAACAAATTAATGAGCATTACCGAGGCTAAAAGCAGCAAATAACTGTAGTGTCAGGTATTCATTCTTATTGGGTTTAGCACTTTGAGCAACCCTTTCATGTAACAAACCCGCTGAAAATTGGCACAGTCTCTGTGTTCCTGCTTTCAGTCCATTAATTTGAGTGACCCAACAATGTCCACCACAGTGTCATTTTTGATAAAACCACTGAAGGCCAAAGGAAAAACGTTACTCTAGAGCCAGTTTAAGTGCAACTACCAACTTCAATCATTTTAAATGACTGTCTTTGCCAGAAAGCATGAGAAAGTAGAAAAAGCTGAAAATACATGCTATGCACTTCTTTACATATGAAATAAATGTCACTATTTGCATTCTTTTTAGAAAACAATTACTTTTTAGAAATGTATCGTGATATATTGTCTCTAGAATCTTATTATTCAACTTTAATTTTTGTTAAAGAAGGAAAAGCAAATCGCAATACTCTTAAAATCTGAATACTTCTAAAAATCTGAATACTTCTACAACCGCAATAAATGGAAATCGCAAAACAAATCAAATCAGCACACATGTATTGTGAAAGAACCAAATCAGGACAAAAGCATATCGTCTCGCCTCAAACCGGGACCCTCCGGTTCCCAACCCAACTTCCTCCAGAGTGAGCTACTGCCTGTAAATTCTGTGTAAATATACCAACTCTGAGGCAAGACAGTTAGTAAAAATGTCCCTGCCTCCAAACACGAGCAGTGTTGTCATAACAACCTAAAGATGTATGGTTGAGGGTCTAACAGTTGGCAGAATTCCCAGCAGGTTTCATCCTCATTTAAAAAAAGGCAGGCTAAAACTTGAATTTAAATGAAGTGCAATATTCATCTCAACCAAGTGTAAAATGCATGAAGTCCTTTTTGCCACCTTCATATTCTCAACTCCCCTTTGAATCATGTATGATTCAGCTCCAGCAAAGTATATCTCATTAAATGGAGAAAGGCCACAGTTGAATAAGTTATTTTTTTATAATTAATTTAGAATTTGTTAAATTAGATGTTCTTTCTGCTTTGAACTAGACGTTGATATTATTCTAACCAAAGCATGTTCTTGTGAAGCACACTGATAGCACATGTAACGGAGGTGTGTGTGTGTATGTGTACAAACTTGAACGAGTTGCTGGTGCGCCACGTTCCCACAGTAAAATGTCTGCTGGTTGTCCACAAAGCCGGGGAGTTCAGTCTCCTCGACTTCCTCGCCACTCAGCATCAACACTCTAGGGAAAAACACACTCTAAAGTTCAGATAAAGGCATTCAAAATGGACTCTTATCTACACTTATCTGGCATGCTGTATGGCAAACACTCACCGTGTTTGTCCCACGAAAGACAGCACCAGCATGTCATCTGTCTCTCGGCCTGCCTCTGAGCGGAGTGGCCACAAGCCTTGAAAGGGAAATCGAGAGAGGGTGTTAGAAATCAAAGTTACTTTATGCAACATTCCGCAGAGCAAGAAAAATGTTATGTCCAGCCAACACTCAACTCAATCTTTAACTGTTCCATCTTTCAAATTGTAACTTGTTGGGAGATGTACAGGCTACGGATCCCTCTCAGAGAGCTATTGATTGGTTTAGTGAATAATTGTCTCTCATCAAGTGGCCAGGGGCAAGAGGCAGCACCTGAGGCTTTTAGTGCAGAGATGGTCAATAAACAGCTGAAGCTTAACAGCCTAACCTGTGTGTCTCATTTAAGCATGAGAGAACAGTCTTGGGACAGGGACCTCATTTTCTGGGAATAAGAGGTCTCTGCCATTGTTAAACCTAACGGGATTCTTCCACCTGACACTTTCCTAAAGCAGACATTGCAGTGCTCATTGGTTTGCTAAATGAAAACACATGTTTCCAAACCCAAGTTTGGCAATTTCTCCATTTCTTTTGAAAGTACTGACTGACCCAAGACCTAGGACATCTGAGTCATCTGCCAACGCTTGCACGCAGAGCTTGAATGGGCAACAGCTGGCGTCTTGGCCAGGCAAGGCAAACAGATGTGCAGGTTGAAGTGAAAGGAATAAAGTCCAGATAAAGTCAAGACTTGAGAGGGAGGTGGTGGAAAAGACACACACAAAACACGCAAACCTTTGATTCCCGGAAGGTCAATGCTGGCATGCTCGTGAATCCCGATGCCGTTGCGAATGATCCGAAGGGAGCCCTCCTTGAACGCACCAGAGCATGTCACCAGCTGAAAGACATAAAGAAACTGACTGAGATATGGGGTCTGTGATTTGCCTACTTTTATTTCTTTAGATTTTACTTTTATTTAGTTATTATAGCCAGCTTCGGTGGTGGTAGCAGTAATAGTAGCAGTTTATTCTCTGAGATTGCCAGTCCATACATGGCAACAGCATTGAGCTCCAATGCCCTGAAGGTGAATAATCTGTTACAGTGAGACTAGAGAGCATCAGAATGTTATTCATTCATCATGGCACATTAACAGGATTAATACCAGAGGCCATATAATCTCAGTGTCTACCACCTGCCACCCAAGAGCTTCATTCTAATGGAAATAACCACAGTGAACCCAGCAACCCACCTAACTCGCCCAAGAGTGTTCTCAAATGCCCTCACACTACAGGACTGACTAAATCCTGATAATCTGCACATTCTACATTGCGTTTGTGTATTTATTACCATTTTTGTTACTGTATTTTATCCGTCATAAACCCCAATCTGGTTTTCAGCAGCACTTCTGTGAATACAATCATTTGTCATCCTTTTTTGAGAGGGTCGAGTTATTTTTCCCCCTGCAGCTTGTGCATCAGTCCGGTCTTAACTGTCTTGGAATGTGTCCGCACCAATTAACCAGGTCAAATGTTCTGTGGATTTAGTGCAAATGGCAAATTAAAACAATTATTGGATTTAGCTGTGGGCCCCAACAGACTAAAATGAGCTGGAGTGTTTGGATGAATACAGTAAGTGGCAGACGTGTGCTGGTCTGTACCCAGAGAGAGGCTCTGCGCTCTAGTGGACCGCTGCCTTTGGAACCACATCAAGAATCCTGAGGCCTGGTGTCAAACCCTGCCAACAAAACCTTCTGTACTGTATCTCTCTCGTTACTTCACCGTTTCATCTCCCTCTGCCTCACTGATTTGATACAAAGAAGGACAAATGTTCAATCAAGCAATGTTTTTTGTCAAACTATCATATTGGAAATATGTATAAAGAATGTGCCAAAAACAGACCGATTCATTTTGCATCTGGTTTCATTCAACATAAAGAGAAAATATAGGATATTACAGGAACAACAAAGACACTTCTTTGCTGGGTAGAAACATAACATTTTGTCTTCTTGCTGCCTTTTAAATTGACAATATGGGTTTTATCCCATTATATTCAGGTAAACAAACCTAAGTACATAGAAGTGCTAAATATGACGAACTGTTCAGATAGATGCAGATATAAAATGACCGGTCTTCACTGTCAGATTTAGAAAAGGGTGTAAATATTATTAGAGGAAATAACATCCACAGCAATCTGACCTTTTTTTTTTCCGCAATGGACCAAGGAAGCCAATTTAAGTTTGTGTACCAGAGATGCATTTTAACACCAGGTGTTACTGCAGTGCAGCTAAATCATATAGATGCAAATAGGATACTAGGCGCGCAATACTCCAGACATACAAGGACCATTGTCAACAAAAAAGAGACTAGACAAAAGAACACCACCCAGACTGCCTGTAAAAAAGGCACAGGAAGCCGTGCATTTGATGTCAGCAAGAATACTTGCACTAGGCTATTCAGGCTAGTGGCAGGTTTGTGCTGTAGTATGTTGCATGCTTAATTCTGCTGACAAAAACACTGTTAACAAGACGCAACAAACCAGCTACATTGGCGGTATAAGCCAAGAGTCCCTGAAGGCTGTGACAAAGGGGACGATAGAGAGGAAAAACACAGATGGAGACTCACCATAACATATAAAGTGCATCCAGTAACCTTTTATTTTATCGGAATGATTTGCTTTCAATATGTAGCTGTAATGCAACATGTGTTACGTCTTTCCTGCTTTGCTGGTGGCAAAAAATACATTGACTTTTTCACGGCAATAAAAAAAAAAAAAAAAAAAAAAAAAAAAAAAAAAAAGCATTGAGCTTGTGGCGTTTACCTGGCCCTGTCCCTGCCTCTCCAAGTCCACCACACACATGTCCACGATGGGCCCCAGGTTGGTGAACGTCTCCATCACCGCCACATACGAGCCCTGTTCATTGCTGTCCACGTTGAGCTGCAGAGAAACAAAGAGAACCCTCGTTACACATCAATGAGAAAGGAGGGCAGTACATGGTGAACATGGCAACACATGTGATGTGTCATTTTGTATGGATTTCTGTTGCAGATTAACAAAATTATAAATTTTACGAATACAAAATGCAAATGTTAAAAAGTACTTCACAACTAATGTCAAGATAATACAGCCCAAAGGAGGGACCAAATACTTTGCCATACTCCTCCCCTTTAAATTAAATAATTGAATTACCTGCAGAAAATTATTTAACTGACATAATAGATTTATGGAACAATTTAAAGATTGAAAAAATTGATGTATTTAATGATGTTGTGAATTGTTGTTGGTGTAGAGCGTGTGAAATTGTCTCTTGCTGCTTACCTTCACTAACTGGGAGTCGCCCAGTCTGGAGCCCACAAAGACCACACCATTATCCAAGTAGGTCAAACACTCAGCAATGGACGTCTGTCATTGGAGAGAGACACAAAAACATTGCTGATGCCATCTCCACCCAATGACTGCAACTACGATTATTTTTTTTAATCTTTTTTAGCAATGCTATCCGCATGGTTCAGTGGATGTCACAGTCCATCTGTCAGTCAGTCTGTAGTAACAAAAATGTCCATCCCAATTTCCCAGAGCCCACAGTGATGTCTTCAAATTGCTTGTTCTGTCCAATCAACAGTCCAAAGCCCAAAGATATTCAGTTTCCTATAACATGAGACAAAAAAAGTAGCAAATCCTCACATTAGAGAAGCTGAACTAGCAAATAATCTTTGCATTTTTGCTTGAAAAATTAATAAAGCATTCACTTTTCAAAATGATAACACTAAAAAATAAATGAACATTAATGCCGATACATCCTTATCTCTCCACTTTGACCTTCAAATCACATTACGTCCTTATTCACAAAGCTCTGTGTTTGGTAAGAAGTCTGTAAAGAACACTGATCACACATAAAACAATGTGATATCAATACAAGCGGTAGCATTTCTGAGCCACCATTTTGTACTGTCGTGGTGCTAAAATGATGAATCAATTACTCAATACACAATAATCTAACTAGAATGGAAGGTGCCTCTGTCCTTCCATCGACTTCACACTTGACCGGTGTACTGCTGAGGACCATAGGAAGGGCAGTGTCGAGTGTGAGCTCTTGAGATCTACGGCCTACACATATTCATTAGTAGTGGGTTATGTACACACTGTGAAGCGTATTGAGAGGGGACCCCTATTAACTGCCAAACAGCATGCTGGGTACCGCTCACTCTCCATTGCTTGCTACACTACATTCAAGAACAGAAGAAGAAAGAGAGACCGGAGATGTTATATTGTAGCAAACTAACATTTCAAGCTTCAGAAACGTAACTTTCGGAACAATACTTTTGTTCCTCGAAATAGCCTGATCCCAAATAGCTAGCTGTAAGCAAATGACGCGTATACTCTAGCATTGCTAGGGGATGCAACTATGTCATGGTAAGGGTATTGCTTAGGACCCAGTGCAGTGTCAAGTGTGAAGAAGGTTCTCTAGAACAGGGGTTCCCAAAACTTTCAGCCCACGACCCCCAAAGTAACGGTGCAAGTGACTTGCGACCCCCCCCACTATAAACGTATATCAACATTGCGCCCAACCGCGCACACACTATGGGCGTGAAAATCAAAAGAGCTGTTCCCTTTTTATTTATTTGCTTGGTTTTCTTTAAAATTTAGCCACTAGTTTTATCTTGTATTAAAATCATGGCTAACATATGCTATTTCTAATCGTTTTTACATTTTTATTTTATTTCTGGAAATCAACTTGCGACCCCCCCTCTCTGGCTCGCAACCCCCCTGTGGGTCCCGACCCCCACTTTGGGAATCACTGCTCTAGAAGCTCCAAGTAGCAATACTGGAGGCAGCGCAATCGGCCCGTTCTGATCAGGCATGCTCTGAACGGACACTTTCCTAGTTCAGTTGATGATCAACTTTCATAACAGATTGGCTTGTTTAATCATCATTTCAGTTTGAACACCAAAGCTGTGCTTGCTGCCCTTTACGTCAACATTGAACGCTGAATTCTTTTGCTTTTACTGTTGGTCACACAAAATGAGCAATTCTGAGAGTTCACTTTAGGCTCTGGCAATTTCAGATGGAACATGCTAAACCATTAATTGAAAACAAATTTGACAGAATACTTGATAATGAAAAAAAAATAATTTGCAGTAAACTTGAAGCAACAAAAAGTGTCCATGGGGACAACTCTGTTCAGCTATATAGAAACACAAATGAAGTATTAACATAGATGGCGGATAATTGTATTCCAATTATTTGCCACCTTCCAAATGGAAGAGAAGGAAAAAAAGCCTAATGTTCAAAAAAGTTATTTTGGCAGTGGTGGAATTTATGACTTTCCTATTCTGTAGTACTGTATTTACAGTACCACTCATTCTAAAAACATGAACTTATCCTTTATGCGTTGAGAAGATTCTCCTACTTCTAAAGCTAAATAAACAATTTGAAAAGCGTCTAGTTCCAGCATCACTTGGCCACATTTTACCTTTCTAATCTCCATGCCAAGTCATTAGAAGACAAAAAGCTGTGTGCCTTTATGATGAGATTTGTTTTGAGCCCAGTATTGATAAAATGTCATTGTGGAAATCAACTTAAAAAAAGGGAAATGACACCCTGGCAAGCTAGCGACAAAGAGGTGGGATAATTTTTTCTCATCTTCCCTACACGTGTAGACGGATCCATTAACTACTGTCAGGTCTAAAACCATTAAAAGAGAGTATTGACAGGAAAAAGGCAGCAAGTGAAAAAAAAAAAAAAAATCAACAAGCAACATAAAGAGTAGTCAAGCCAGGTAGAGAGAAACAGATGGGAGAAATGCCAGAGGACAGGCAGGTGGATAAACAGAAGAGACAGAGAGAGATAAGGAGACAAAGAGAATAAGATAAATGGAGGACCTCTCCGAGCAGCTCCACATGCAAGTCTTTGAGCGCCACTGTGCCGTCCATGAGCTCCTCCTTCTCCAACAGCAGCATAAACAGACGTCCCTCCATGTCCCCCAGCAGGTAGCGAGAGCCATTGGGGTCCACCCGGTTGTGACAGACGATGGTGCTTTGCTGTAAATGAGAGTGGAACACAAACAAATCATTAAAATAACACTAGCAGTGGAGGAGCTGCAAGAGCTTGTTGCATTACACCAGTACAGATGAAGTCTACATCCTCACCTCATGCATTATCCATATAAATGATATGAGCATGTCTAAGTACAGGCAGAGACCTGTCTTCGCAAGGTTTGGTTTGTTCTTTCTCATTAAGAAACCATACAACTTCCCCAACGTACAGCTTAAATATGACTCACAGAGCTACAGACTCTTCAAATTTTAACTGCCATGAAAAGCACAGATTAACACTTCAGCACTGCCTTCACGTCAGGACCCTGAGTAGACGACCGGCGGAGCAACACAAAAGATCCAAAATTATGTATTATTTACTTCATGTTTGAGAAACTATAATTTGAAAGTGGATAACAAATGTAATGTGACACACAGCACAGGCATACTAATATTAGGGGTGGAGGGAAAAATGGATTCTTAGATGGATCGCAATTCTCTCTATAACAATTCAATGCTCGATTCTGATAAGTTAATAATGGATTTTTCTTTTCTTTTTTTTTAAATATGTTGATTTTTATTTAGAAGTTACTGTCTCCAGAGATGTACAGATCAGAAATCAGAGTGACTAAAAGAGGACGGGATAATGGACAACAACTTGGAGTTTAGAGCCCGACCGATGAAGGAAATTTAAGGCCGATCCTAGAGCCCGACCGATATATCGGCGGGCCGATATTATCGTTATCATTAATTTCACGATCTATTGGTATCAGCATCTTTTAAAATCATTTATAATGACAAATAAATGATTCTGATAAATGAATATTTAAAAAATTAAATTGTCAACCATGTTAGGAGTTTTGGATTTTTTTTTTTTTTTTTTTTTAAACACACTCAACTATAGGATTGTTAGGAACACCACACTAATGCTGTGTTTGACCCCCTTTCGCCTTCAGAACTGCCTTAATTCTACGTGGCATTGATTCAACAAGGTGCTGAAAGCATTCTGTAGAAATGTTGGCCCATATTGAGAGGATAGCATCTTGCAGTTGATGGAGATTTGTGGGATGCACATCCAGGGCACAAAGCTCCCGTTCCACCACATCCCAAAGATGCTCTACTGGGCTGAGATCTGGTGACTGTGGGGGATGGTGAGTGTATATATCGGCCGATATACAGTATATAAAAAAAAACAAAAAAAAAAAGAAATGCGTTAATGTGTGTGCGTGTCTACAAGGGTAAATGTGTACATATGCATTCATATGTCTAGTAATTGAATTACTTGTTTTGGTTTTATGTCTTTTCTACTTGTTGTTGTTGGTGGTGGTTAACTGGCTACCGTGTGGGGGGGGAATACGGGACAAGACCACATTGACATTTATTTGGAAAAACTGTTTGTTCTGGAAACACGAAATGGAGTCTTATTTCTGTTTGAATGCTGTATCCAATAAAATATATATATCTTGTGCATGACAAATATTGCATTCTCTAAGACTCTGACTTATGTTTTTTTTTTTTTTTAATTAGTTGAGATAATCGGTTTAGAATCGGTTTAGAATCAAATCGTCAAATCCTGAGATTCCCACCCCTAATTATTGATAAGAAGAACACAAGTGATATGGATTTTTTTAAGGGCAGTGCTGATATTGAGGTTTGAAAAGGTAATCTAAGGATACATTGGCAGATATTCATATTTTTACATAAACAAGCATGTTAATAAGGATCCTTCAATTGTATGATTGAAGCATTATGAACCAAAACATGTATTGATCAGGCATTTTACAGTGGAAAAATGATGTGTCAGCGCTCTCTGGAGGACAGCTTATGCAACAGCAACACTGTTTCTAAATGACCTGAAACCCATCGTTGGTATTTCTGTACTGCCATATATTGAGACTTATCAGCTGACATATATGCTGAAACCTATATATCTGTAATAAGCTAATACTAGCTTCTAATAGCAACCTGCTGGGATTCATAAACTCTGCTTATAATTACATGATTTCTTTTTTTTTTTTTAATGCATGTCTGCATTTTATACATTATATAAGAAATGCTTCCCAAATAAAATTGCATAACCACACAGAGTGAAGTAAGAGAATTCGACTGAACCGCAAACTACGACAGGAGTAAAACATCCCTTCTCTTCTTCTGCTTTCCACTTGAACAAAACTCCCTTGGGATATTGTCAGCGTCACGCTCAGCTTTCAGTCCCGGTTAGATTTGGGCCGCCTGACAATGCAAGCCTAACCCGCCTGCCTAACATGTTTAGAAAAAAGCTTTAAGCTTTAAACTGGAGTTCCTGTCTCCACTATGCGCTGGCTAGAACAGTAGTCATGATTGGTATTGTTATAAAAAAATAAATAAAATCACATAGTGTGACTGAGCTTCCTCTACTTTTCCTTCAACAGAAGATAATGTTGTTGTTATTGTCTACAGTACAAGCTGAGTCAATTTCTCACTTGATCGAACCTTTACAAAACTACACAATCCTCCTGCCTGTGGTATTGTTAACATCTTTGGTCAAATGGTGGATCTACTTTATTTTCACAAACCTCTAGCATCCCTCTCTCGACTGAATGGCGGGTAATTAGCTTGTTAATTGTTTAATGCTCATTTCTTTCTTATGCTGCACTGTAACTTTTATTCTTGTGTTTTATGTGTCCTAATGTTTCTATTTTGTTTTTAACTGTCTATTCATGTGTCTTATTGATTTTTAATGCTTATGACTTTTAACTGTTTGTACTTGTGTTTTATCTGTTTTAATGATTTTGTGTAAAGCACTTTGAATTGCCCTGTTGCTGAAATGTGCTATACAAATAAAGCTGCCTTGCCTTGTTAGACTCAACAAGCGAAAGCAGTCTGCTTGCATATATCACATCCAGCAGACCTCCACGCTGGCAGAATGTTTGGTGTCTCACATTTGTTTTTCACTTCTGTGCTCTTGAGTGACAATTTAATAATTAACTGCCAAAAATGTTGTTATCCATCAAAGGATATGCTTCTGTTTCCTTGACACTGCAGAAGAGGGTGTTTCAGCTGAATACTGATGTTCCATTAGGTGTTGGGGGAAAATAAAAACACTTCAGCTTTAGTACGAGTGGGGTTTCATTAGTCACATACTAGTCTCGCATTGCCAGACTTATCTCCACAGCGCCGTGTCAGCGCTAGAGTATGGTCTGGCTGCGTTTCTCTAAACCAATCGAAACCGTCTTGGGGGGCGGTAATCCCTGGATGCAGTGACTGTGTTTTTGGCAAAGAGATAGCAGAGATAGTGAAAAGGGAGGTACATCTGGAGCATGAGAGACGTGCCGGATGTCAGACTTTATCCCAGCACTGTAGAACCGGTATGCCAGTCTTAGTATTTTTCGGCTGAATGATACACAATGTACATCTTGGTATTTTTTTGCAAAGTGGGCTAAGCAAAGTCAAACTTACACGTCACATGCACTATTAATTAAAACCTACTGTGATCAAATAGCAAATGGGTAAGGGTGTCACAAAGTCGCAAGCTCGAACTTTGAATTACAAAAATGGAAACATTGAAAACATGAACCCCAATCCTCTTCCACTGAAGTCGCCGGTGTGAAAGTATTTTGGACAACGCAAACGTTGACAAAAAAGACAGTTTGCAAACTCTGCTATGTGCATGTAAGACACTTAATTGTTCAGAGAAGACTATGGACATGGCTGTTTTATTGTTTTGTTTGTTTTGTTGTGAACTTGAATGTCATCTTCTGGAAGAAGAGAACTGCAGTTACAAAAGAGAAGCTAGATGGCAGTAGGGCTGGGCAATATATCAAAATTATATCAATATCGAGATATGAGACTAGATATCGTCTTAGATTTTGTATTTCGTAATATGAAGTGTTGTCTAGTTCCTGGTTTTAAAGGCTGCATTGCAGTAAAGTGATGTCATTTTCTGAACTTACCAGACTGTTCTATTATTTGCTTTTACCCACTGAGTCATTATATCCCTATTACTGATGACTATCAAAAATCTCATTGTGTAAATATTTTGTGAAAGCACCAATAGTCAACACTACAATATCGTTGGTGTAGTGAAAGAGGTATTTGGTCAAAAATATAATATTTGATTTTCTCTATATCGCCCAGCCCTAGATGACAGGTTATTTTGATTTGTGTTAAGTTTCCAATTGACTGAAGATATAAGTTATTGTTACATTATGTTAAATGTTTAAAATTTGACAATGTAGTGTGGTACTTTGCAATCAAAGGTCAGATATTATTTTGCATGAAAGTCTAGACTAAAAATGGCATAGCAACCTCTGCTTTAAAATATAAATAACTGTAAAAATCAAGAATCGAATAGAACGGTGTCCTTAGAATCGAAAATGGATTTGGAGAATCGTGACACCCCTACAAACAGATGAAATGGATAGAAAGTTGGATATTGTATTCCAAAATGACCAAGTTAATCAGAAAAAGCATAAATCAATCACCCCTATATCAGACTGATAGGTTAGTTATCCCACAGCCAATAAAGACATAAAGTTGAGTTATTCTAAATCAGAAGCTACTACATCTGAACAACTTGAAATGTTCTTTCCAAACTTTATGAGGCCACGGTACCAAAAGCAGCGCAACAGTCATAGAACATTCTCTAATTATAGAAGCAGCCTTGAGATGTGAGCAGAGCAGTACAGCAACTTCAGTCTCCATCACAGCAGGTATAAACCTGTCTTTAAATGTCCCTTTATATCAAAACAAGGTTCTTTACAAATCAACTCCAACAAGTACACCTTAGGGTCATGCAGCAAAATTGTGTTAACATGTTCACATAATAGAAATTCTGATGACTATTTTTGCTACCACCATTTTTATTTTACTTCATTCAAAGAGCTATGCACTAGGCCTGCACGAATTGGGGAAAAACATGAATGACCATTTTTTAGCTTAGAATTGATATCACGATTCTCTGCCACAATTTTTTTTTTTGAATCAAGATCTTGATTTTATAACAATAATTGTGCAGGCCTACTACGCACCTGGGACTCAATTTCCCCACAAAACTTCTGTGTAACTTGACAAAACAATAAGAAACATGGCAAAAATACAAAGAAATGACGGTGCATTACCTTAACACTGCAAGTAACATTACTTAGTTTCTACAGAATTGTTGAGATTTGCTGAGATCCAACAGTATGGAACGCATTTATATAACTAAAATGTTCATTGCTATGACAAACCCTTCAATCGTCATGCCAGTAGGATGCTTTGCTTTAAATGAAGCTAGGATTAGGTGCCTGGAAGGCGACATTGGAGGCAAGAAACACCGTTGAGCTCTCTATGCAGCCTCCCCTGCAGAGCTGGTAGCTTAACATGAAATGGGGCTAAAGAGCTGCCATTTGCTTTACCTCCCAATTACAAATAGGAGTTACAATAGTATTACACTATGAAAGTAACATTATTCTTGGTGTGTTACAAGACACAATGTAAATCAATTCTACAATTGCATTAAATATTGCAACTGAATTCCTGCTGAATGATAAACAATATTGAAAGCAGGAGGGTTTAAAAAGAACAACTAAGTATTCTACTTTTTAAATGAGACCAATGAAAACAGAGCATTATCAACACCCATTATTTGACGTTTTTACCTTGATAGTAGGTGGTGCAATGGCCAAGTATTTATCTCCATTGTGGTAGGTGATGGACTCTTGTCCTATGATTATAGCTCCACCAAATGGCTCTGGCACTAAAATACAAGCACAGAAGAAGAAAGTCAGTGCTACATTTGTCCAATTTCAGGAGCAAACATATGACAGAGTACGTTCTAAACAGGTATAAGTTGTGCTGAAATAAAGAAAATTTTCATAATCAATTCATCAATTACATCTATATTTTTTATTCATCTACAATACAGTGGGTTCTGAGAGGAGACTAAAGCATCAAATATGCATTAAATATGTTTTTTAAGACATGGACAATGTACTGTATGTGCTGTGGTTTAGAATGTTTTTAATAATTCTTACCATCTTATGCAAAAGACTAAATCTGAATCATCCCTTCATAAGTGCTTGTTTTAGTTTGATTAATGGGTAAAACTCATTTTGATCAGGTCTTTCTTTAAAATGAAAAGAAATGCGTAAAAGCCATTTAGAAAACAATTCTACTACCAAAATCCAGATGACAAAAAACATCATTAGCAGTGCTTCTGTTGATTTACTAATTGATGAACTGATTGATTCAGTAAAGTGTACAGTATATGCTCTGATTACCCGGGATGACCATAGATGCTTCAGCTTCCACATTCTCCTGTTTCCAGGGGCCCTTGTTGAACTCCTTCTCCCTCAGAGAAACCTCGTAGGTCTTCACATGGCGTCCCTGCGGGTCCTACCGTACACAACAAAGAAATGGCTTGAATGAGGACAACATGGCATCAAGTTTAGGTTCCATGTGGGGTTTTAGACTTCTAGAAACACTATGGAGCATTTTATTTAATGTGCGGGTCTGTGTTGTTGTTTTTCTGCATGCTGGTGCAAGATTCCACAGATCAACACAGGGCAGTAACCCAGCAAGATATGCTGTAATGTGCCAACAAAGGCAGAAGAAGACTGCAATCTAGTGAAAATGGAACAATGCTGGATTTTAAATACTTAAAAAACAGCTTTGCAAAGTTTATGTGGAAGGTGACAAACTTAACACGTCTGTTAGATCTCAAGGACACACACAATGCATTTTGGTGAGTAGTACAGAATGTAAACAACATTTGATTGCTTACAGGAACACTCCACAGGGGCAACTTTAAAATTAACAATTAAACTGCTGTCACACAATACTACAATACAATATTTTAATGTCACTATGGGTTCGAAAGAACACTTAAAAATGAAAACAGTCTTTCCTATTCCCTTAAACACACAATCCCACATCAAGCAGCTAGCGTCACTGTGTCCGGACACCACTCGCTGCTATTGGCCATATTCGGACACTTCCGACCTGAAGTTTTTTTTCCCGGTCTTTTTGCAGTACTTTACATTTCCGATCATCACCAAAACGTTAGCAGAATTAATCTATACCCATCTAACAATCTACATATGAGTTTTTCTATATATACATTAGTATAAAAGTGACTTTGATGAGGGAAAGAAGTAAGAACACTCAGGCAACAATCTTTCCCTCTAAAATGTTTCTATTTTTACTGAACTGGACATTAAGGAGCTCTTATTTTATAATTCAGAGTTGTTGAAGCATGGTAGTTTATTGTGAGGACGGAAGTAAAATCCAGTAGTTTTGACAGCATTGATGGACTCTCTTTAGCTAACGGTCTATGGACTTAATACACAGCAAGGCCCGGTGTCTACAGCGAGGAGATAGCGGTGTCCAGTATAGCCAAGGGCAGCGCACGGCTAATTTACCGGCGATAGCGTACTTTAGCCGCTAGCGTACACAGCGTACACAGTAACCGGCTCGGTTAAGCAAAAGCTAAAGTAAAGAGTTAATGCTATATACCATTAGAAAGGTAAGAAGTTACACTTTACTTAAACACCATTCAATTAACTGAACACATAATAGATCATTTGTACACCAATCGCTGCTATTGGCCATATTCGGACACTTCCAACCTGAAGCGCTTTCTGTTTTTTTTTGCGGTACTTTACGTTTCCGATAGATGTCTAATTAGTATACAAAAGTGAGTTAGATGAGGAAAAGAAGTAGGAACGCTTGGGCGAGGATTTTTCCCTCTAAAAAGTTATAGTTAGTATCTTCTATTAATATAATTTAGTATTAGTATAGTCTATTAAATAGTTTCTATTTTTAATGTACTGGCAATGAAGGAGCTTTTATTGCATAATTCAGAGTTGTTAAAGCATGGCATTTTATTGTGAAGGACAGAGGTAAGATACGGTAATTTTGACAGCATTGATGGGACTTTCTTTAATTGTCAATGGACTAATACCCAGGCACGCTCAGTGTTTACAGCGAGGAGAGAGCGATGTCCGGTTATGGCTAAGGGTAGCGCACGGCTAATTCACCGGCGATAGCCTACTTTAGCCAACTCTTGTAAAGAAAAAGCTAAAGTAGATAGTTAAAACTATATACTGTTAGAAAGGTAAGAAGTTACACTTTAGTTTTACACCATTAAAATTCACCGAAAACATTATTAGATTATTGATTATTTTATTTGAAGAGATGTTTTGCTAGAACGAGACATTACGTGTCCGAAGGTGGACACAGTGACTCTACCACTCCTCCTGCAGTACCTGGTAGATGAAGCAGACGGTTGGGGCCTGGCAGCCATACAGGAAGTGAACATCGATAACCTGCAGCTCCTCCAGTCTGATGTTGAAGGCCTTGAGCTCACGGTTGTCCCGGTCCAATGGGATCACCTTAAACAACCCGTCATACAGCCGCAGGCCAATCATACGGCATTCTGGGTCTACAATTCCGATAATGCCCGTTTCCGATGGTCGCCCGATACGATCCTGCAAAAGAGCATTCAACTTAGAAACGTTTAAGGTCAGCAGGACACTTTAAAAATTAAATAAATTACATGTGTTGTGTTCTCAGGCAGCTGTTAAATAGTAAAGCTTAGTTAAGCTTTATCAGCTTTTTATACTGTACGTTGAAATGAGACCTACGAATTCCACAACTTTGCTGCTATAAACCCTGTTAAGGAAATGATTGCCACTGACATGTTAGATAAAATATTCTTGCTAATTTAAATTACAGCATATTCTAATAACTTTTGTCATGAATCCAAAATGATGATAATACCTAAAAAAAGAAAGAAAAAGAAATCAGGTTTATTAAGGAAAACTTGGAATATAGTGAATTTCAGGAATCATATTTTTAAATAACTGTATGGCAGTCTCACCTGGACATTGCCGTGGGCACGAGTGATGATGTCAATGCTCTCCCCGTTCTGTTTGTATTCTAGGATGCAGGCGTTGTACTTGGATGTGAGAATGAACAGCAGGTCCTTGCTCTCACCCTGAACAAATGGAGGGAAAAAAAGTAATCTAAGATCAAACATGCAGAGGTCTGCTTTTAAATTAATTCCAGCAGTCTAATTAGTAGGGGCAGCATGACCAGCCTATGAATCCACTGTACAGTCAACAGCAACTAATCTACTCGAGGTGATGTTTTTTTTTCAGGCCAAGATTCATAATAACGACCTTTCAGGATGTTTTTTTTTTTCTTTTTTAAATTTAGATCATTAAGATAACATCATACCATTGCAGTTTTTCCACTGCGTAGTACGGTATGACTCGACACGCTCTTTTTTGGTTTTCCATTAGCAAAAGTTGTGGATAGTACCTGGCACGTTTTTTGGTACCGCCTTGGTTGAGGTACCGAGCTGCGCCAATGGCAATCAGTTTAGAATCCTGCATACACTGTGGGGTTACTATCGCAGTGGAAAACGAAAGAGAAAAGTATTGATACCAAAACCGTGAGTCGAACAGAGCCATACCATACAGTGGAAGGGCAGTACAATTGGCACAGACATCTGCCAGGAGCAATATAGAAGAACATTCAAGAGGAGAATCCTTATAGCGGTGCAACAAAAAAATACAAACACATCTTCAGTGAGACAAACTAGTTGACCAGTTACCAGCCCACCAACTAGTTAATTTAAAAAAATGTTTACACATCGCTACCAACCACACCCACCCACAACCCTTACCTTTGGCCTGAAGAGCTCCATGACAGCAATCTTTCCATACATGCCCACCTCCTTGACGGGTCTCAGCCCCTCGGCTGTCACCACATAGATCTCCAACCGTGTGTTTTTAGCTATGAGCAGATTGAGGTCCTCAGCAGAGGTGAAGTGACCTGGAGACACACCAACATTCGGTTGGTTAGGCAAGACCAGTGGAGTAAAAGATGACTAAAAAGGTAAACAAATAACAGGAATGGGACCAAGCAGCAATATTGACTTGATTTTTCTTGACCAAATAGTTTTGTATTGATAGTGTGACGACATTTGGGACGTGCTTATTGGTGCTTCTAAAAAGATATTTAGACTAGGGTGGCAACTAACAATTATTTTCTTTATAGATTGTTGCATTAGTTATGACTTCAATTTACTATGTCAGCCTATGAACAGTCATAAATAATAACTCCCACTATAAAGTTCCTGAGCCCTACCTATAATGTATTGAAATAATGTTTTTTGGGTAAAACATATTTTATCTACTATACTATTCTACAATACTTTAAGGATGCGAAACAGAGGAAAGCAAGACATAAATATTCACATCTGATAGACTAACCAGGAACCAGGCTCAGGCTTCACTCAACTAGCTTCATGATCCGAGATACTTATGGTCACTCCGGTTATACCAGATTGCCAAATACCCTCTGTATGCATGTACGCAGTTTGGAATAGCTGCGCAGTGGCATGATCATGTTTGTCAGCAAGAGAAAACGCATTTTCATCTGCGGTAACGATAACCAAAGTAGGCACCGCAACAGCTAACGTTAGAGCCAAAAGAAGAACTAACGAAAGGTCCACCAGGTCGTCATGTGCGTTAGAACGACCAAGACATAAACAGATTAGAGACGTGTGTGTCAAGACTTGCATACAGACGAGTATGCCTGGAATAGTGAGTGAACATTTGACTTAGCAAAACAACAGCTAGCAGCTACCGCAGGCCTGTCTGGAGCACTTTACTTGCAGCGCGGGAGCACAGCTAGCACGCAGGTGGCAAATGTCCAACCACTGGAAAACTGCGAAGACGAACAGCGGATATTTACCTGTGACGCAGGCATTGACTGCCGTAGGTTTCTGAGCTGTAACTACGTAGTTGTACGACATTTTTGACAACAACAAAAGACAAACACCAGAGTAGTGTTTTAATCCCACACAAGTGACAAAATCATTGAAAATAAAACTCCCGGAAGTAGTTAGCTGAGCCGTTTAGGTACAACGGCAGCGAAAGAGCGGTGACGCTGAGTTAGAGCGCCCCCTCTGTCGCGGAGGCTTTTGGTTTCAACGACCACTCCGTAATGGAAAGTAACTCAGTACGTTTACTCAAGCAGCCTACTATGCTCAAGTATAATAGGTACTTTTACTTCACTTGAGTATTTCTATTTTCTCCAACTGTATACTTATACTCCACTATTATTCAGACAAAAGTATTGTACTTTTTATTCCAATAAACCCAAAAGTCCCACAGGATTTTCATGTTTTTGAATTGAATCCTTTAGGATTACGATGCCTATACATTTCTAGTACAGCAGGACAAATGCTACTGTGCATTTAGTGAAGAGAGAGTGAAACCAGTATGTATGTCATTACACATGCCATGTGTAATTGTTCTTAAAGGTGCTCTAATGAAGTTTTTTAACTGCATGGTATCTACTCGACTCTACTTGCCTTTTTTGGTTTTCCATTTCAAAAAAGTCCCTGGTACCTGCTAACAAGTAAAAGGTGACGTAAAAAACCTGCAGATTGCTGATTGGTCAAAGAGAATCTAGTTTATCCAGTTTTTTTTTTTTTGCTGCCTCCAGATTCATTAGAAACTAATTTGTCAACACGCCGAGAGCGGTGTGTGTGTCACGTCAGGTCACGACATTCCTGGTATGACGACTAGCCACGCTCGGCTCATGAGGCGGTACTAATCTGCAATGGAAAAGGAGGACGGGGGCACCGTGGTCGAGCCAAGCCGAGGTGAGTCGAGCAGGTACCATTAATGGAAAAATGGCATAAGCGATGTTGGTTGATGTCAGTTCTTGAAGTTTTGTCAAACAAAACGGAGGCTAGCTTTCCCCTCCCTCCTCCTCATCCCGTCCCCTCCCCCTCCCTTCCGCACTCTAACCCTCCAACCCCAATACCCAAATCCTTCTTGTCGGTTATCGGCTGGTACACTGTTTATGTTTGCAGGTTGGCACAGTTTATTTTTGTTGGAGCCTGGGGTGTCCTGGGCTCGCGGATAATGAGGAGATGTTTTTTATAGTGTGTTCAGGAGACAGGCAGCTCGCGGATAGTGAGGAGATGTTTTTTATAGTGTGTTCAGGAGACAGGCAGCTCGCGGATAGTGAGGAGATGTTTTTTATAGTGTGTTCAGGAGACAGGCAGCTCGCGGATAGTGAGGAGATGTTTTTTATAGTGTGTTCAGGAGACAGGCAGCTCGCGGATAGTGAGGAGATGTTTTTTATAGTGTGTTCAGGAGACAGGCAGCTCGCGGATAGTGAGGAGATGTTTTTTATAGTGTGTTCAGGAAACAGGCAGCTCGCGGATAGTGAGGAGATGTTTTTTATAGTGTGTTCAGGAAACAGGCAGCTCGCGGATAGTGAGGAGATGTTTTTTATAGTGTGTTCAGGAGACAGGCAGCTCGCGGATAGTGAGGAGATGTTTTTTATAGTGTGTTCAGGAAACAGGCAGCTCGCGGATAGTGAGGAGATGTTTTTTACAGTGTGTTCAGGTGACAGGCAGCTCGCGGATAGTGAGGAGATGTTTAATGTATGTGACAACAAATGTTGTAGCCTAGAGCACCTTTAAATACCTGTCACTGTTCATTAAAAACACGTTGTTAAAAGGGCAGAATCTGGCAACAATAAACGCATAAATAATGAATTAGGCTATTTTGTTGGCTGCTTTATTCTTTCCTTTTGTTTGTTGATATTTTTACTCCTAGGAGGCTAGTGTTATTTTATTGATTTTTGTTTTAGTTTTTTTACACAGTACAATCCTTCTTTAACTGTCTGAGTACAACCTGTAAACCCTGTCCCAGCTAACAATTTTTGGTTCCCAGAACGTTCTGGGAACGTTCGTTTTTGGTTGTGGGAACGTTCCCTGAAGGTTTGTTTTGGTTGTAGTTTGGTTGTCTGCTGGTTAATTGGAAGGTTTTCTTAACGTTCGGGAACGTTCGTTTTTGGTTATCGCGAACGTTCTCGGAACGTTCTCCTAACGTTCTCTAAAAGTTACAACCTTTAGAGAACGTTAGGCGAACGTTCCGAAAACGTTGCAACCTTTAGCGACGTTAGGGGAACGTTCCCTTAACGTTGCAACCTTTAGCGAACGTTAGGGGAACGTTCCCTTAGCGTTGCAACCCTCAGCGAACGTTACGGAAAACGGTCTCTTAACGTTAGGGGAACGTTCGCTGTAACCAAAAACGAACGTTCCCAGAACGTTAAGAAAACCTTCCAATTAACCAGCAGACAACCAAACTACAACCAAAACAAACCTTCAGGGAACGTTCCCAGAACGTTAAGAAAAGCTTATTCCCCTAACCTTAAACAAACACCCATACTCTATGTGTGTATGTATGTACTGTAAATACACACGTACATACATACAAAAGTTATATTAGTAGGAAGGAATGAACAGGCAAACTTGATGGCATTTCAAAACTTTAATATTCAAACAACTGAAAAAAGAAACAAAGATAAGGATGTAGTGTAAATGTAGTGCAAGATGCATAAAGATGGGTTTGTAAAGTGTGTGCAAAATAAGTCACTAAAACAATATATTAATAAAAAAGTTAAAAAGGGGCTCCAGGCTCAGTCCTTCTCAGCTGGCCTATAAGAAATAAACAAAAGTTAGACATGTAATACTAAGAATGAACACAACACATTTTTTTGATGAACTTTCTTATGAACATAATGCAGAAGAACTTAAATTTACCGTCTGTGTGGGGCAAACTTCAGAACTTGCCCAATCAAATCCCGCTTCTGCAGCAGTCAGCGCAGGGAAGTTTTTCTGGCAGGCCGCTAGAGTAAGTCAAATGAAGCAAAGTTATAGGTCAAATTAAAACCTCTTGTCAGCCAAGCAAGCATAATACTAATGTGAAGAATAAAATAAAACCTGCCTGTTATAACCCGCATACAGCCAGGTCCTGGAAGCTTTCTTTGTCTTTCTTCCCCGCAGGCTGTACTGTATCAGCAGCATGCGGCGGACGGCATCACCTCCAGTACAACCACGAAGGTTGACCGGAAAAATTGCTGTAAAACATATAGTAACAGATTATGCATACAGTGTAGAGCTTGTACAATCTCATTTTGTAAGAGAAGTCAGTTCAGTTAAGATATTAGATTTTATGCAATTTATATAGTGTTTGTCTTAGGGCAGAACTATGGCCACTTAATTTCCATATTGTTCCTCCTCTCCATACACACATACATACATCCATACTACATACAAACACGTGAGCAACCTGAGTCTTACCTCTCATTTTGATCTCCATGTCTGAGCCACCTCCCTCTGTGTGAGTTCTTCTGTTTAAAACAACAAAAATGTTGTGTTACTCTAGTGATCCTTGCCATTAAATTGTACTTCTTTGCAAATACAAAAATCAAAGCAACTGTACCTTCAACTGTGTCCAAGATGAAGTGGCAGTCCGTGGTAGGGTCACTAAAATCACCCTGCTCTGGGCAACAGCTGGTTTCCTGCATGGCGTTGATACATATAAAAATAAATTATAGATTTTTTTATAAGATGAAGTTGATAGGTTGCCTGCACATGCCATTACAAAATATGAAACCTATTCTTTTATATCAGACAAAATATATATTAAAACAACTTACATGCAGGTGGTGGGAAGTGTTATCTGCTGAGCTGAAAAAAGACAGGAAGAGACAAACATTAGAACAATCCCATGATATGACACCATGTTGACTGTCATTGGTTCCATGTTAAGAAATATGACTGTTTTATATAAATGCATACATAAATTTTAACTTCCAGACAGGGCTTCCAGACGCACGCTCCGTCCTGGACAGTTTATCTGGTCGTGCAACAGATTCATCTGTAATACAGAGACCATATAGCGTGTACCCATTGCAAAATCTGTGATTTGAAATATGTGAAAAAATGTAGTCTATAATAAAGGTCTTACCATCACTTGAAGAATCTGTCATGAACCTCCTTGGGCGTCGGCGCTGCCTTTTTTGGACACTTGCTTCATCTCTGTCTGGATGCTGGTGTCCCTCAGCCGCCGACACCGGTCCACAGCTTTGGCGTAGGAATCTATGTTAAGAGAACATTGTGATCCAGTAGTGCAAAAAAAAGAAGAAAGAAAAGCAGTTCCATACAGAGAAAATTATTTATTACATATAGTATAGCAGCAATAGGTTACCTGTACACAGCCATATTTTTTAACTGGATATTTGGCCCAGCTGCTGTTGGGCAAATGGCACGCTGTGATTTGGAGCAGAGCGAGGTGACATGGAGCTCCTGTAGAGCATGAGCAGATAATCCATCTTCTCCTCAAATGTCTCCATCCGGATTCATCTGAAATAACAGATCATACAATTTGTACTGATTGCAAAAATATTTAAAATGTATACAGTCAGTGTAAACATTGAACGTGACAAGATTTCTGCATTGTACCCCAGATACTTTGTAATGGGAGACAAAAGCATCCACAGAAATGCATAGTGTAAAACCAGTACTGCAGCTGTGTAGCAACACATTACGTCCCTTGCTGTATCCTTCACTCAGCTTGACGATAACTGGCTAAAGTGCGTTGCAAGATGGCTGCCTATCTACCTGGACTAAGGATTTTGATTATTTTGGCTTTATTTATGTACTGTACTACACTAATTAAAAAAGACCGAAAACGGATATCTATTTGTAACATAAACAAAAGCATTTTAACATGATTACACAAAACTTACAATGCAACAAAGCAGAAACGTCGTGCACAGCAGCAAACAAAGGGAAAGATTTAAGCAATCCATTTAAAGCCCAACTCTGGCCTCGCCCTTTTGAATGGGAGTGTACTACGGGCCCTTCTATGATAGCATCAAAATCAACATTTTTAAAACACTAAGAAGGCTCGACACAACATGAAACTTTACTCCAAGTCACCTGGGGGCTCAACACATAAACTCAGCATTGAGAACATGGTTTGTGCACAAATAGTTACTAAACAGAAAAGACTTGGAGCAGCTCACTGCATGACTAGCATAGCACAATGGCGGACGACGTTGAAAAACAACTAAAGTTAGTTGTTTACTTCAGCCAAACTTTTATTTTTGGTCAACCTAACAAGACCGGAATATAACAAACCCATACGAGGGAAAGAGTTTAATTAAACCACAAACCTCCCATTACACCCACAACAACAACTCATTAAACTGCAAAGTATTTCGCTTACCTCTCCGTGAGCTGGCCGCGTGGTCCGTCCTGTGGCTTTCTCTTCTTCTAACGGGGGAATCGGTCTGCTCAGAGCAGCGGCCCCCTACTGGTGTGGGGTTGTAACGGTTAGGTTTTCAAACTGAATAAAGAAGTGAATTATCTTAGTTGTGAAAATCGTCCCATTGATAGATTCCTCTTAGTTTAAGTTGTTTCACGAAGACAGTTAAAAAAAAACCGAAGTCAAGCACAAAAGTACTATTTTAAGCTAAATTGATATCAGCCTTAAAATAAATGTTATGCTTTCTTAAATTTTATAAGTCAAATCATTTTGAGTGAATAAATCAAGTGACAAACCATGCTACTTCTAATTTCGAACAACCAAAAAAAACCAAACGGGAACGTTGTTTGAAGGTACGGCGCAACCGCAGGGGAACGTTACCGTTGGTTGGTTCTCTTAACGTTTAGAGAACGTTTATAACCAGGAGGGAACGTTCCCTAAACGTTAGCTTTTGGTTTGGTTCGAACGAACCTTTAGAGAACCAAAAACTAACGTTCCCTAACGTTCCCTAAACGTTCTGTGTTAGTGGGGGTAAACCCTCAGATTCTACATGAACGCAGCACCATGTCAAGCGCTGTTGCCATGGAAACGTGACTCTGTGGCTGGATCCAAGGAAAAAAGCCACCAAGGCTCAACAAATTATAAGTCCACACAATGGAGACTCCTGACAATAATGCAGAAACAAGCTTGAATATAAAAATAACTGTCATCCGTGGAAATAACCTGGTAAGCTCGTTCAAAGTTGGCTAGCTAGTGTATTAAAAGTGACGAACTTCACACAATTGCTAGCCAACTAGCTAACGTTAGCTAGCTACCTTGATTTAACTACGTAGCGTTAGCTAACCAACGGTTAGAGCAACAGAAGTGCGCTTAACGCGCGTTGTAGAATGTGCATTTTATCTTTAAGTTTAACGTTAGCTAGCTAACGCTAGTTAAATAAACCAAAACGACAAAAATTTAAAAGCAAACAACATTGTTTAATAATGTGCCTCAATGCCACTAGGGAAGGGATTCTTAATGTTAGACACAAAAATTAAATGATTAACTTTAATTGTTTAAATTAATCTTTATTTAATTTCGTAAAGACTTAACATTAGTTAGGGTTGCTATTAGCTAGCTAGTATTACTTGAAATGTAAAGCCAGCCAATTGATGCGTTCAAGGTTTTGTCAGGGCAGTCTTTCGTAGTGACTTCATTCAGGATCCTAGTGGCCTGAGTGAGGATCCTGGATGTTTTTTTCTAACTTTAACATAATAAAAACTTTTGGGTCAAATGACTGGTATCGGATCAGGGGCAAATAATGTTATTGATGTTATTATTCTGTTTTTTTTTTCTTTTCAGCAAGGCAAAAAAGTAGACAGCTTCCAGAGTTTTCTGCAGGTTGAAGTGGATGGAAATGTGCTGGAAGAGTCAGATAAGAAGCAGGTTGACCCAGTGGAGCAGCGTGTTGACTATGACTTTGCCTGCATCTTCCACTGCCCCAATAACACTCAGGCTCTCAGTGACATCGCCAATAAACCCATCATATGTAAGTTGAGTTTTAAAATGTTGTTCTGTCTCTTGATATATGACATAACTGATACAGTTTCTGAACATGTAGTTTCACTCTGTCACTTATCTAAATTAAATTGGCCACCTGCATCTCTCTGTTAGCCACACATATCTGGTTCTGTCCAAATGATACACCTACAGGAAATTGGTACACTTTTAAGAATGATGGCAATACTTCCATGGAAAGAGATGGATACTTCCATCTTGGTGCGTGTGCATTTAAGTCCATGTGGCTGTTAAAAATATAATGTAATTGAACTGAATTATTGTACGTTTTTGTTGCACTGGCTAGATATTTTAATTTATTTTTGCTGTTGTGTTTCAGAAGAACTTGCTTAATTGTGAAAATAGCCTTCAAACTTTAAAATTACCAGATTTTACAATTTTGTTGTTAGTCTATGGTGAAATAGATGACAGGTTTGTCAAACAATAGGTATACTGCTTTGACACAGCAGATTAGTCCCCTGAATCACCAACATAATTTGAGTACTGTGACAAGTCTACTTGAGCTTAGACTGAAACAATTATCACTAACTAATTCAATTACACTGCTGCTCATTTCCTCACTGGTGACCAAACAGAGAAGAAGACTTGGAGTTTTCATGGCCGTCAGTACAGCCCTTAGTTTTCACAGCACTGTTTAAAGTGAATTATTTTGTTGTGTCCAGTGACGGTGAGAGAGTTCCTGCCTGAGGAGAAGAAAGTTGAGGCAAAGACACCAGTGCTGGGCCAAGCTGTGGTTGACCTACTGCCGCTGCTACAAGGTACAGTTGTACCTGTCAGAAATCTTTTGTTTTTATATTGTAATATGACAATATGTGTTTTGATTTTGTCCCGCCCTCAGGAAATGATGTACGCAAGACAGAGATAATAACAAACTGACCTGAATGCATAGAAACAGATCATCCAGACTCACTTCTATTTATCATGGGGGATTGTAACTCCTGCCGACTGGCTAAATCATTACCCACATTTCAACAGTACCTTAAATGCACCACCAGGGGCAGCAACACTCTTGATCTGTGTTACGGTAATGTGAAAAACACATATAAAGCAAGGAAAAAAATCCCCTGAGCACTGCTGACCACAATGTAATATACCTCATACCTGCCTATAAAACCCAGTTACAACGGGGGGGGGTTAAAGAAAACAGTAAAGCAATGGGACAGCTCATGTACCAAAACCTTTTCAGGACTGCTTTGAGTATACTGATTGGCAGGTTCTAACTCAAGCAGCTAGTCTGGGGACCACAGATGTAGTGACAGAATACATCAAATTCTGTGAAGAAAACATTTTACCCTCAAAGACAGTTAAAATATTTTCTAACAGTAAACCTTGGATTACAAAAGAACTCAAAACAGCAATCAATGAAAAGAAAATAGCGTTTATATGTCAGGAAACAACAGAATCAAAACTCAAAAGCAGCCAAAAGAGTGTATAAGGAAAAGGTGGAAAAGCTCTTTCAGAATGGCAATGCTAGGGAAGCATGGAAGGGTGTTAAGATACTGTCCTCAATACCAACTGCAATATTCACTGTCCCACTGCAAAAAGACCAACTGACTTTGCTGAATAACTCAACTACTTTTACTGCGGATTTCAACAGAGCAACCACTCGACAGAGAGGAAGTCACTTAGGGCGAGTTCTCAGTTAAGTCATTATCTGCAGCAGAAGTTGTAATTCAGAGGGAGGGTGTAGGAAAGTCTTTCAAGAGAGTTAACTCCAGCAAAGCACCTGGCCCTGACAATATATCAGGTCGCCTACTGAAAACCTGCTAAAGGCAACTCTCAGAAATTTTCTGTGAGCTCTTTCATTGCTCACTAGCACAGCATCCCGTCCCTGCCCTCTGGAAGGCTTCCATCATCTGTCCCGTAGCCAAGAACAGCAACCCCACCTGCAATAATGACTTTTCCCCAGTTGTCCTGACTTCAGTATTGATGAAGAGCTTTGAAAGGCTCATTCTCACTAAACTTCAGGTGGAGGTGAGTGGCTCTATTGACCCACTTATATTTCCCACAGGAAGAAAAGAGGCTTTATTGATCACAAGCTGACTTTTAAAAGCAACACAGACTGCATCTTCGAGAAATGCCAACAATACCTGTACTTTCTTCGGAAGCTACGACGACTGCAGATCAACAAGTCAATACTTTTGTCATTTCATAACTGTTCATCCAATCCACCCTCACTTTCAGCATATTGGCATTGTTTGCTTCCCTGACTGAGTTGACCAAATGTCCCCTCAACAGAATCATAAAAATGAGCGGAAAGATCATTGGACAACCCCAGTCCACTCTCACAGCCATATTTAAGAAACAGGCCATCAGGAAAAGTAAACTCATCATATCTGACCCCACCAATAATCTCAACAACCATCTGTTACCTTCAGGGAGGAGATTTTGTTCCCTTCCCCTACGATCCAAATGAGCCATGTCCACCTTTGTGCCAGCATCCATCAGACTGTTGAACAAACAATACCTCCCCCCCATCGATTGATCCAGACTCTGACCTATTCTCCCTATCCAGCCCTCCACTCCTACCCTCAAGGTTTTTAGTTTCTTTTAGTAATTTAGTATAGAGCATTCATTTATTCTCTGGTATGATTAATATGGATGATGTATTGTTTAATGTTGTGTTTGAATGTGCCTGACCACAAATAAAGTTCCCTCACAGGAAGAATAAAGTTCTTTTGATTTGATTGATTTGACTTCAAAGACCTTTCCTACAGGGCAGGACTTTCACCGCTGGAATGATTTTCTCTTTTGTCTTCAGGTCAGTGCAGCTTCTCATCAACAGTCCCACTGAACCCTGTGACCTCCCTGGAATCCAGCTCCAAGGTGGGTTGGTTATAATGACATAGCAATAATATCATTCACTTATTGTCAGGGGCAGTGGTCTTTATCTACGACGTTGCATTTCCAGGATTGCTTAGGTGCATCAAATTGGCATTTAAACTCCGATGGATTTATGAGGACTATGGTTAACTGTTCCCCAGATCTCTGCAGGATAAATCCAGACAGCTAGCTAGACTATCTGTCTAATCTGAATTTTTTGTTGCACGACTAAATCAACTTTTGTATAAAGTATACATGTACCACCATAATAAGTTCTTTCCTGAGGCTTTTTTGCAGAAGCACTGTCTGTTCCGCCCAAGACAATTGTGATTGGTTGAAAGAAATCCCAATAAACCAAAGCATGTTCTTCTCCCATCCCAAAAATGCTGTGTGGCCCCCGCTCCGCTGCTCTGTGGGCCGCTTATACCCTAAATACATGGTAGTTGTTTCTTCCAGATTTCTTAATCAGTGAATATTCTACAGTCACAGAACAGCCTGAATGTGGAGACAGCAGTTAGAGCCAGACAGAAGCAGGTGGCCAGCCAAGTCATTTTAAAGTTGCAGAGCAAGGTAATCCCATCAAATCACTAGGGCTGGGACAGTTTTAGTTTGGGTGATTATTTCAATTTAATTAAATTTTATTTAAATAGCGCTAAATCACAACAACAGTTATCTCATTGTGCTTTTCATAAAAGAGCAGGTCTAGATCGTACTCAGTGATGTTGTGATGACCTCCAACATGTTAGAAATTCTTTATTAGGAATAATCCCTTGAGATGTGACATCTCGTTTTTGAGGGGGTCCCTAAAGGCAAAGAAAATATACAGTATATTCACATTTAGACAAGACAATTAACAAAACAGCTTGAGGGGAATAATAAAAAAATAAAAATAAAAACATACACCCCAAACATACGCACATACTGACAAACAAAAACAAAAGCTCTCCATCACACCAAAATCACCCATATCCTTCCCATTCCAACCAATAAATATTAAACAAAAAAAACAAAAAACAGTTATAGTTAATAATAATAACAGTTTGAGAAAATAAATAAAATATACATATAGTATGTACAAATATACACACATAAATATACATGCGCACGTACGTTTACACAGTTACTTACAAATATATTCATATATACACACACATAAATACATGCATACATACTGTACATGTACATACATATAAACAAACAAAAACATTTAAAAATAAATAAATAAATAAAAATAAATGTCACCAAGTAACACCTTTTACTGTCATATAGAAAAGCTACCCAGGCCTCTAATCACACCTGCTCACAGTGGGCTGCAGTGCAGGTATCGCAACCATATCTTTTGGCATGTAACAACAATCGTGGACTAAAGGCCAGGATCTTTAAATATTGGCTGTTTTTAGACCAAAACCAAAATGGCTCAAAACTTTCCCACCAGTGTTTAAAAAAGCAATCTGAACATCAGAGCAAGAAACCTGGCACATTTTACAGCATTTTACTTAATTGTGGCATTTGCGGAAAATGTACTGAAACAGTTTATGAGAACAACATGAATGTGCCTTATAATTTCAACCCCTATAGCCGCCTACCCTGGATGTGTGTGTTAGTGTGTCGAATCCAGTGCTGTCTGAGGCTGAACTCTCAGCCTCCAACCTGCTGAGGGTAACCGTGGAGACAGCCTACTCCATCCCTGAGTCATGGATGCTGCAGTCTGGCCCTGCCCCCACTCCCTGCATGTTCACTGCTGCCCTGGAAGTCCCGCTTGATGCACAAGTGAGTGTTAAACTGTGCTCTTCATGTAGTTTCTTTAAGCTATTTTATTAAACAGAACCAATGACCGCCATATCATATTTAGTTTGTACCTTTTTAATAAAAACATTTTAAGTAAAAACATTTTAACCTGTCATGATCTTAAGGTTTATGCTGTACAATTAGCAGTGTTAAATTAAAATGAAACATAAAACAAATGCTGCCCCATTCTGACCAACTTCAAATCTGAATCGTTCCTGAAGGAAGGGTTTTAACGTTGTGGCTGTTCAATTCCTCTGACTCCCAGAAAGATCAGGTGCTGCTATTCTGTGAGGGGCAGTTGAAGGCAGGGGGGCAGAGGGAGGAAGTCGGCCGACAGAAGAAGAGGCCCCATCAGGCCTTGCTGGTCCCAGGGAACATTTTCCTGCCTGCTGCCTTTTTCAAGGCAGAGTCCATGGAACAGGAGGACGGTGAGCTGATTGGCTTGGAGGTAACTGCAAACGTGGCCTGCACTTGCTGCCAATTGTGTTAGCTGGAATTTTATTTTTTATTTAACTTTGATTTAACCAGGTAGGCAGTTTTGCAACAATCACCTGGCCAAGAACAGCATAAGCAGGACAACGTGCAGTTTCACATTCAATACAATACAGGAATACAGAATACAAAAGGCTATATAAAGTGCAGATTAACTAGGCATTACAAAGGCAGTGCAAAGTAAGGTGAAAGGAAGATGAAGGATATGCGAAAGTGATATGGTAAAAACAATATATAATGAATAATATACACGAATAGGCAGTCTATAACACTGCTAAGCTGTAGTGTAGAGCCAAACAAAACAAAACAGGAACAGTTAGTGCAAATTATGATCTAGTTAGTGGTGTTGATTCAATTCTAACGCAATATGTATGACTAGGCAGTCAATGTAAATGCTGAAATGTAGTGAAGAGTCAATATACAGTTAGTGTAAATTGTGGTCTGGTTAGTGAAATAGGTCAGTAATAACACAGTTAACCAGAATAGTCAATGTAGATGTTGAATGTTGTGAAAAGTCAATACAGAGCAAATAGTGGACTAGGTAGTGATGTAGCTCAAACATGTGAGGCAGTTATTAGAGAACCCAAGGTAGTTGAGTCCGTCGATGAGAGTACAACGGTTAACAGAGTCGAAGGCCTTGGACAGATGTAGACTGCTGCACAGTAATGCTTTTTGTCAATGGCAACGGTGATGTTGATTATGACCTTGAGGGTAGCTGTGGTACAGCCATGACCGGCACGGAAGCCAGATTTTGTCGCAGAAAAGATACGGTGGCATTCAAGGTGGTTGGTAATCTGTTTATTGACCAAGCTTTCGAGGACTTTCGAAAGACAGGGTAAGATAGATATGAGTCTATAGCTGTTTGGGTCAAGGGTGTCTCCCCCTTTGAAGAGAAGGATGACTGTGGCGGACAGTTTGAACAAGTTGGTAATAGGGGAAGCGATAATATTTGCCAATAATTTTAGGAAATTGGAGTCAAGGTTGTATAGCCCAGCTGATTTGTATGGGTCCATAATTTGCAACTCCCTCAGCATGTCAGCTGTCAGGATAGGGTAAAGGAGAAGCGTGGCGGGGGTAAGGCCTTGGTGCATTGATAGATTTTGCAGTATGGCACATTACTGTCACTAACTATGAAAATATGAAACTATATGAAAGTTAGGGATGTCTAATGAAGGCCTTTTTATTTAATAGGTATGACCAGACTTTAAAAGAAAACGCCAGTAATTTGACACACAAACTTAGCTAGTGACTAATAATATGAGAAGTTTAAGTGCCTTAAAAATAGTAAAAGTAGGAAATGTAAATTGCCCATAGTAGCATATGTTATACTGTTGAAAATTGAAAAACAATAAAAACATTGAAAATTATTCAAATAACTAGTTACACAGCGCTGAAAGTCTCAATGTTCCTACAGGACTGGGAGTTTCGTAATGAGGCAGAGACCATAAAGAACAGGGTGAGCTGGGACACAGAGACGTGCTGCTTCCTGGATGTAGGAGGAACTGCCAGGTCAGCTACACACACAGCTCACCCCTCCTCCTTTCTGACCATGATGCTACCTGTTGGCCGTTACTTTTACAAGATTAGTCTAGAATGATCAGTCATCATTTTCTTGGGGCTGTGTCTGGACTTTGAGTAATTTCAGGACTATAAAACTGGGTTTCCTCATTCATTGCATTTCAGGCCAAATGGAAAGGAAATCAGGGTGTCGCCGATCTTTTTACTAATTGGTGCCTTCCAAGACATCAGGCCCATGCAATACAACTGGGATTCTGTGTAACTCTGAAGTTAAACAGGTTTTATGTTTAGAATAACTGTCAAATCCCTGTGAAGAAAACTGGTTACTGCAGCAACAAATAATTGCTTAGGAAAGATGCATGAGTTATAGCAAAACCAAAATAAACATACATAGAAGAACACAAGAATGTTTGCGAGTGTATTGCAGTTTTCGGTGTGTAAAAATCTGAAAATATGTGTATCAATATTTAGGCTGCGGCAGAAGATCGCTGAGAGCAGGCTGTGGCCGGTTGAGATAATGAGGCCGTTGGCTCCGCTGACAAAGGCAGCAGAAATCAAGATGGTGAGGGAGCTTTGTTATCAAACAATAGGTTCAGAAATGTCCCCTCTCTGTACTGACCCTGCAGTGTTAGGCCTTAGCTTGAACAAAATTTAAGAAGTGAGGGGAAAAGTGGTGTTGTGTGTGTGTGTGTGTGTGTGTGTGTGTGTGTGTGTGTGTGTGTGTGTAGCAATCTGAGGAGAACCCCGAGATCCCCTTCCACGGTGTGGCATTTGTGGACATGGGGCGGCTGCTGTATCCTGGAGTCAGCCGCATCCGAGGAGCATACAGCATTCAGCCCTTCTCCGAGGCTGAGTTGCTGAAAAAGGTAACACAAATATACACATCTAATTTGCTCTACTTTTTGTTCATTATTAATAGTTGTCAGAGATAAATAACGAAATACAAATACTTTGTTACTGTACTCAAGTAGATTTTTCAGATACTTTTTACTTTACTATTTATTTATGTGGCGACTTTTTTCTTTTACTCCTTACATTTTAACACAAATATTGGTACTTTCTACTCCTTACATTTTACATTATTGACTTGTTACTTTAGTTTTGTACAAAAGGTCGTCATGTCGGAGAATAGCGCGGACACGCGCCTCACACCGTGAGCGGGCACGCCACACAGAGAGAAAAATGAGAGAAAAGAAAAAGAACGGAGCCCCCCTGGGGTCAGCTGAGAAAAGGATTCATAACAATCTGTGCTCAGGGATTTATAAACGTGAGCAAAATAGGAAAGATATTCTATATATATTCTTACCTTAATTATAACTTGTCTCCTCCTAGTTGTATTACAGCACCTACTGTTAAAACATAAGTTTGGAGACACTACCTTATCTAATCATTAAATTAACAGATATTTTTGTGTCTGTGTTGTAGTTTATATACGTCTAAGCACCGCTGGCTGCGGCTAGAGACCAGCCTTATTTCTTCAGGTTGGAAGATTGAAGGTTGAAAAATGAGTTTGTAGCTCATTGTCAACGATGTTAGGAAAGATGTCATTTGTGATTTAATGTAATTTTGCTATAAAGTAATTGATCCCAGAAGTTTGAATCTGTGAATATCTTTCCTACTTTGCTCACGTTTATTAAGATTAGGAATCCGTGCGCACAGTTTTTTATGTAGCCTGTATGGTAGCCTTTACAATGCTATTTATTTATTTGCAAAAAACACACACACACGCACACACATTTGTCTTGTTTGATTGTAACGAAACATCAAAAGAGAGTTGTCTTTGTCTGCGTTTTAACAGACACACCTGTGGCCAAGTTGGAAACCAGAACCAGCTTTAAATACAGTCCTAATCTAGTCCTCACTAACAACTTTCAAATCATTTGACTGGAGTTAACATTATTATTGTTTGAGTCATCAATTCTGAATTCAACCTAATTGTCAATACAGTAAGCTACTGTACGTTGCACGAGACACCTCGATAGATTCCCATCATCCTTGTCCTTATCTGAGATAGATGTTCGAGATAGTGGACTATGCATCAAGAATGACTCCCGGCCAATGTGGCGCGTAATTCTAAAATATATATAAATATAGAGAACTTCTTAATTAATGTCAGTTTAGTCATCCATATTTTATCCTTTATTTTCTTTCCAGAATCCATATTGGAGCACACACACGTATGTAGATTCCTTTAAATGTTAAGGGGAAGATTAAAAAAGAGAAACTGGATCTTTGAATTCTCACAGAATCACAATTAAATTAATATCTTCAGTCAGAATCCTATTAACCTGGAGTCCCAGTCTCTGTCATAATAATCATATATGTGATGTTGTAGGCCTGTTGGCAGACATCCATTTAAAATTTAACCAATGCCATATAAAGAGCCTTTTTCTCCATGTTCAGATTCTCCATGTTTTTACCAGAGTATTTTTTAACACAAGTATCTGTACTTCTACTTGAGTACGGGAAGTGAGTACTTTTGCCATCTCTAAAAGTTGTTGATCTGTGTCTGTATCAACTGGATTAAGGACAGTATCATATAATATCTACCAGGAATGACCTACACATATGGAATTTGCTTTTTAAAGTAACACACTTTATTCAAGTCATAATCTTGTACTTACTGTAAAGGCCAAGCGGAGTGTCAGTGTGTTAAAAGAGCTGGCCAAAGCTGCAGCCAACCAGGCCAAAGCTGCTGCTGCTGCCTTAGCTGGAGCCTCTAATAAGGCAAAGGCAGGGAAGAACTTGGATGGAAGGGGATCAAAGGATTCCAAGGAGCCAGCTAAAAAGGTTTGCAAGGTTGTGATGGTTAGAAAAGATGACTTTTTACATGAAATTTTAGTCAAAGTTTCCAGAGGCTTTGAAAATCATATAATTCAACTTGAGCAATACCCAGTTGTTGTTTTTTTATCTCACAGAAATTGAAAGTCTTTAAACTTTAAATATAAGTTGTGTTTGTTAAGGCTGGACACTAATGTAACCTGTTTTCATTATTGCAGCAACCTGGTAGTCAGAGCAGAATGGCCCTTGTTGACATTGTCGCCGACAGCGTGTCCGAAACTGAGCTGCACGACAATACCGAGGGAAATGTAAGCTTCCACTAAACAACACAACTCTGTACAGTAATAAACAGTAGGCATCATTTACGAGAAGCTGTGGTTGTGGTTACAGTCAAATACAGATCCAGTGGGAGCAGCAGCAAAACAAACTCTTATTGTAAAGTACATTCTTAATACTGTAATGTAATGTAAACCTTTATCCAGTCTAAATGCTTGCTGATTTTGGAAATCCTCTAGCATATTAACACCTCGTTCCTGTTAATGGCAGATGTATGTGGAGGCCAAAACTTATATTATCATTGAGATAGCCTTGGAGAAACCGCTGGTACCCAAAACATCTCCAGAGGAGCTGTCAAGAAGGTAATGTGTTTCGCATCAAACCCTCCCAAACTTCTTGGTCTTCTTCCTCTGCACCCTGTGACAGTGTCCCCCCCGGCTCTGCTGGCCCAGATGCATCCCAGTCGTTGTCATAAGACTGTCCGTGACTCTCATACAGATTATACAAAGCCCAGTAGGTCAGAACCAGAGATCTCACCGGTCGGACATCGCCCACCAGACGGTCTGCGGCGGCGAGTTTGCAAATCGTGAATGTTCTGGAACACAAACAGTCCACAGCACACATGTTTTGGTGTGTAATCATGGTTGCTAAAGTTCATGTACTTTATATAGCGTATAGTAAATACTGACTGCGACGCTGAACACATGTAAATGTTAGCTAACGTTACCAGGAAACTTAACTTACCCTTTTGTGTCGGCGAACAACCGTCATGTCGACGTCTGAACTCCGTCAGAATTCCCAAGTTCCCGTTTTTTTAGCGGTGATTTTTGTTGCTTCCTTCATTTCTTTGAAAAAAAAATTTCTTTTGGGCCGCGGCCAGTATGCGACGTGCTGTTGTAGTTGCGTGAAATTATTTATCACGCTTGCTATGGGACCAGCCAGCTGAGGCTTTTCTCAATCTGCAATGGAAAAGGACGAGAGGGCCCGGCCCAGGGGGACCGAGCCGAGGCGAGCGTTCCAGCAGTGGAAAAACCCATTGTTGATCGGGTTTTATTGGGGATGCGTCTTGCAAAATTTGGTCGAGCTTTTAAAATTAGGGGCTGTCAGAAAAATTTTTAACTTTTATTAAAAAAAGCTTTTTCCCATTTAAAAAGGGACCCTTTATTTGTGACAGTTTACAACAAATTTTTGCCACGTTGCATTGGTTGCTTTTTTTCTGGGCGAGAAGGGCAAAAGTCTATTTTCCTTTAGGGGGAAGGGTTTGACCCCCCCCGACCTTTACTTTCCCCAGGTCCCAAACAGAGCAAAGAGTAACATGAACAGTTTACAGTTGCACACACACCACCAATATATAATAATATATAATTTTATATATGCACACACACACACCCTATATAATATAACATACTAAATACATACAGTTTGTCAAACATATAGTACTAATATAAATAAATAAACAAAATTAAAACATTTTTATAAATGCTTTTTTTTTTTGCCCCCCTTTTTTAAACTCAAAATCATGATTTTTCTTGTACACAAAGGTTATTTCATTGCGGTTTTTTGGGGGGAAATGAGGACCCAAAGCAGAGACAGGCAAGTAGGCAGGAGAGTAATCCAAACACAAAAAGGGATCCAATAATACAAAAACAAGGTCCAAAAATCCAAATCTCAAAATACTCAAAGATTCCAAGGAGAAAACCAAAAACAGGAACAAAAAAACTGGGAAGACGGAGCACAAGGATGCAAAAGGAAGACTGCACCAACAGGAACACCACATGATGGACACACAGACTGACAAAACAATCAGACAAGAGAGGAGGGAAGCACAGACATTAAATACACAAGGTAATGAGGTAACAAGAGGCAGGTGACAAGCGGGCAGGGAAGCAGGTGGAAACATTAGGTAATCACAAGAGCGGGAAGAAAGAAATTAAACTAAAGACGGGACAACACAAAAACCAGACTTCAAAATAAAACAAGAAACAGAGCATACAGACACTCAGGGGAACACAAGACCGGGGAGAAAACAAGACACAAACACAAGACAGGTTAAAAATAAAAAAGAAGGAGGAATGGAATCCAAAGCAAAAACCCCAAACCACAACATATTTCTCTCAAATATTGTTAACAAAACTGTCTAAATCTGTGTTAGTGAGAATTTCTTCTTTGCCAAGATAATCCATCCACCTCACAGGTGTGAAATATCAAGATGATGATTAGACAGCCTGATTATTGCACAGTTGTGCCTTAGGCTGGCCACAATAAGGCCACTTTAAAATGTGCAGCTTTACTGTATTAGTGGGGTCTGGGAGGGGTCCAAAATCCAGTCAGCATATATATATATATATATATATATATATATATATAATACACACACACACACACACACACACACACACACACAGACTCTCACAAACAGACACACACACAATGAACCACACACCACTGTATTGTTGTTTACTTGTTGCTTTCTCTGCACGGGTGTGTGCTCCTGCAGGCAGTGCTGGACTTCCACAGGCAGGTTGACAACGTGGTGAGCCATGTTTCGGACCAGTATGAGGAATTGTTTGGATCAAGATGCAAGCCATCTGGAGACTGCAGCCGGGAGCAAAAAAAGGTTCAGCTGATGGGAGCGCTCAACGTCTCTGCGAGATACTTTACCTTTAAGGAACAGATGAAGGTCAGAGCAACTGCTCAAATTCTTGGAGGATAGATAAACTAGTAGCCTAGTTATTTTTTTAAACAAATGTTGATGTTTCTGGTGAGTAGCAGGCAGTGGTGAGGATTGTACGTGACAAGATGCAGCAAACAGAGCCATTTACTGACCCTCAGGAGCTAAAGACTTTTGTCAGCAAGCTTTATGTCTACCTGGTGGATGAAATGCACATAGCTCTCAACAAGGTAATACACACTCATACACATACACACATACACACATACATACATACATACATACATACATACATACTTACATACATACATACATACATACTTACATACATTTTTACTTTTATCCTCTCCTCACCAGATTTATTCAGATGGCGTTGATGATGACTCCTTTAATGAGATCCAGTTGACTTCTTCTCAGCTCAGCCACTTTGCCAGAGAGGCTCAGCTTACTGGGGATTATCAACAGGCTGTACAGTACTACCAAGAGGTACAATATAGCATACAATAGCACTTTATTTTCTAGTACTGCTGCTCTATACTCATAGTAAATGAGGTAAAGAACTTGCTGAAACACCCCCAAAAAATATTTTGGACTATGAAAAAAGCTTTATAAACAAAGCAGGGTTGACAACCAATCACAGACGTCCATTTAGCCACTCTATTCAGACCTATAAATTAGCTGTCATAAATATGCCTTCAAGTGTTGTACACACTAGCTTCCGTTTGTCTATTATCCTTGGAGCATATCAGTGTTTTTGTGTGTTTGTTGTGTCAAGTGGCCATAATGACTCTGGCTGGTAAAATAGCTATGGCCACTGTATTTTGTATTTGTTTCCCTGCAGCTGGTGGTGAGGTACCCAATGGAGCCCTCCCACAAGTTTGAGTGGGGAAGCCTTTACATGCAGACTGGAGACTACATGAAGGCTAAAGAGTGTTACCATGACGCTGTGTCCATCCAACAGGCACATCAACCCAGGTTAGAAATACTCTAGTAACACTGAAAACATATATATATATATATATATATATATATATATATATATATATATATATATATATATATATATATATTAGTAGCTCAACACTGAAATCCTGTGTCTGTATATCTATATATCATTGAGAATAAAATAAATGCCAGGTGCCTATTGGTATTGTATAACAGGACACCACACAAAGTTCCAATTCCCCAGTTCTTTGCTCCTAATCAATAGTAATAACATAACAACAACGTTAATAGTTAAACACTCAAATTCATTAACTTTACTTCCTGCCATGATGTTCTTCACCCCCACCTTATCACTTGTCTATAGCTAGAGGTGTCAAATCACTTGTCATTTTGTTCATTTAAGACTGTGTGAGACTATAACTTTGCACCACAACCAATACGAAAAGAAAAGGTAGATTCAGGGGCAGCCCACCATTGGAAGGGGACTCAATGGTTTAGTTTAAACGAGCAGCCAAATAATCTGATGTAGGCAAAAAAAAGTGAACTGGGATGTCAGGACCTGTGTGTATTCTCTTGTTTCTCCAGCCTGTTGATGTGTGGGGTCTTGGCAGCGATGTTTAAGCATCATGAGGAGGCCCAGACCTTTTTAGAGAGAGCTGCCAGCATGGAACCACTCAATGTGGTGGCCTGGGTGCTGCTGGGTGAGATGAAAGTTTGTTGTTCTACTCACTCCTCACAGCACATACAGGCAGCTAATACCGACACGCTTTGATCAAATATCATATAACATCAGCCTTTTGTCATATGTCACTGTTGTGTCAACCCCAATATGATGAAGGTTCTTGTGAGGTTACAGCTACACAAGGCACTTTGAATGATTTTGTCTATGTGTATTTTTTATTAGTTAGATTTCAGAAAAGATGCATGCTGGGAATAGTATATTCTCATTTTACGTTTCTGGGTCTGCTGTTTAGGTGTGCTCCATGAGAGCCAGAGCGAATCCATCCTGGCTGAGAGGGCTTTCCTGGAGGCCAGAACACAGATGAGGGCAAAAGAAGCAAAGAAGTCAACACTGAGGGAGGAGGAGGAGGATAAAGACAGGGAGAAAAACCAGCGAGAGGAAGAGGAGATGGCCACGCCTGCGTGTGAGTCTGCCACTGTTAAGAAAGGTGAGATGCATGTAATGTCTCTTCAAGTTATGTGTTAGTTATTTCTTGTCACATGAGAAGCAAGCACCAGGAAGCAAACATAAACGCCATTCTTGAAGGGAAAAGCAGGTAAAATAGTAGTGAATGTGGTGATATCTTTATCAGGGATGACTGAGAAAGCCTAATATGGGGGTTGGTTTGTACTGGAAGTGTTTCTGGTTCCAGTTCTCCTGGATCTTCAATGTTGAAACTCAACTCAAATCTTTGACGCTACATAGAGTACATGATGAAACACACTGAGATGCACTAACATTGAAAACATTCAAACAAATCCAAAACATTTTTCATTATTATTAACATTTGCTATAAAATCTCAAATAATAGGAAATGGTGCATTTTCAGTGTAAAAAGGACACGTTCTCAGTTAATAATTGATTGTAGTTTTTGTTTGATTTCTATTTTTGTGAACTTAATTTAACCTATTGGGATAGAAAATCTTAACATGTTAAAATAAAGAATATTGATACACAAAATAACCTATACATTTTTAGATGAACTCTGTTTGCAACAGTCACCTATAAATAAGACTTGTCTAATATCTTCTGTCTGTGAAATGCTCACTCTCATTAGACTTAAGCGCACTTCAACCTAAAGGTCTTTGGTGGTGACTATAGGTACCAAATGCTAACCTGACAATGTTGCTTTCATTTCTCTTAGACCTAGAGTGTGAAGAGCAGGCCTCAGAGGTGCAAGCAAAGCCTCCTGCACAGAGTGTCAGCTCCAGATCAGCTCCAGTTGAAGTCTCCAACATTTACACAGAGACAGTTCAGTTCCTGCTGCAGAACGTTGCCCTAAAGGTAAAAACACACATAGTGGCTGGTGAACCAACTGCACTCACAGTGGTCAAATAGGAATAAAAACAACCCATAATGTACCACCATTAATGATGCTCCAACATCTGGAAAATGACAGCTGTGTGGAAAAGGCATATATTGTGGGAACTAAAACACGTTGTGGAAAAGGGCAATATGAACAGATAGAATATGCTAGTTTTGTTTCTATTATACATTTATTGTACAAAGTATTTATAAAGGCACAATAAAATCAACAATTGCTACTATTGTAAGCAGTAAAGATTCAACTAAAATGACACAACAACATGGCCTTGTTGTGGTTGCTAACAGTTATCAGCAGTCACTGTTTCCCTGTTGTCAGATGGCGGAGCATGCTCTGTCCCTGGAGCTGCTGTGGTCTGCTGGTGGTCGCAGTGTCTCCTATCTTCTTCATCTGGCGCAGCTGCAGCTGCTCAGAGCTGACTACTGCAGTGCCAGCGCCAGCCTCAAGGAGGCGCTGTTACACAGAGAACAGGTACTCACACTTTTTAATTCTGGCTGCAACTCTGAGTAAGGACTGAGTGGAAAATGTGCAGTATGGGTCACTGCTTCTGTTTGCAGCAAAAATTTACATTTAGTTTTGGATTTATGAACTTTTTTCACCCCATTGTTGTATACTTTACTATGTATATACTGTCCTTCTGTAAGGCCTAACCAAAGTCAAAAATGTACTCTTTATTGGTAGTGGCATGTTCATGGATAAAAGACTCGTTTTGGATTATTCTTTTCATGGGCTATAGGGACTCAGTTTATTTCACTGAACAACGTTTTTAGTTACATTTAGCCTGGTAATATTCATTTGATGTGACCATACACGCAAAAGCACCTGATTAAACTAGCATCTCTTCTGAATCCCTGACCTGTTGTCCACCCTGTGAGCAGGATGTGGATGCGTGGGCGCTGAATGGTCACTGTTACTACCTGCAAGGGTTGTTCAGTGATGCCCAAGAGAGCTATGAGCGGAGCCTGAGCTTCCTGCAGATGCCATCAGACGCTCACCTTGTCCTACTCCGCCTGGGATCCATCTATCTCCAGCAGGGGAAGGTCAGATATTGAGACAAGTTTCACTGCTCTCTGATCAGTCAGACAGTTTATTCATGTGTACTGTATCTGATGATGAATCAGCCCCGCCTGTGGCTGTGTCCCATGCATCTTGAAAAACTAGGAACTCTAAAATTACTGTATTATTGCATTCTAGTCATAGTACATTTTTCTACAATAGGAAAAAGTCAAGAACAATGGGTTTTCCTGGACACATTTTAATTTTAATTTACAATTATGATCACGTTGCTATTGTATTGCTACACATGAATTTTTATGTCAATGTGAATGTCATTAAAAGAGCATTGTGCTGTAGAAACCAGGCAGTTATTCTTATATTCCTATTTGACATTGTAAAACAGGTTGTATCAAGCAAGTAACTACAGTGTAATTAAATCTCTTATTCTTATGTTTTTAACTTTCAGTTTGAGCAAGCCAAAGTTGTCTACCTGCAGGCTTGCGAGCAGTCTCCGTCCTGCCTGACCTGGCTGGGCCTGGGAAACGCCTGTTACCGGGTAAAACTCTACCTCCAGAACAATGAAGGAAACCTGGAATTATAATGAAATCCAGGATAGCGCAACTCGCCAAAATGCAACCTAGGTTTTAATAACTCAAGTTAGCAGTTGTTGTTTACGCTATCCGCCATTTTCCCAGTAAGAAATAGGCCATCTCCGAATGCTAATGAAAGGACTCCACAGGAGGAAATGTCAGAAATTTTAAAGTAGTGCCCCTGTACCTCCCATTCAAAAGTCCATTTGACCAAAATATGAGAATATGGTAAATCTTAAAAGTGACGTTTCCATCCTAATTATGCTTTTAAACGAAAGTTTGACTAAGATACATTCACAAAAAGACATTGTGGCGAGAGTTACGGTTTATGTTTGGTTTTGAATAGTCTATATCCTTGACGTTCCACTTTTGGGATTGCTCCGGTGCCTTAGGGAAATCCGCCGGATGCACGTCTTTTTGCTGTTGTCCGTTTCCTTCCGCTTTCTTTGTGTTGCCATTCTAAACTCCGGTCGATTTATGCGGACTGTGGTTAACTGCTCCTCAGATCTCTGCAGGGTAAATCCAGACAGCTAGCTAGACTATCTGTCCAATCTAAGTTTTATGTTTCACGACTAAAACAACTTTTTAATGTAAACCTGTTCCACCAAAACAAGTACCTTTCCGAGGCGATTTTGCAGCGGCTTTGCGCGTTGCTTAGCACCGCTCATGACGATTGTAATGGGTTGAAATGCCAAAAAACCAGGGCACGTTTTTCTCACTGTGGATTAGCCAGACCCTCCTCCGTAGTGCTGTGGAGGAAGGTCTAGCAAAGCAAGACTAGGTTTTGAAAGGCTCCAAAGCAGTCTGATTGTATCTTGTGACATTACTGTGTTAAAGGCAGGGGGTTATTTCGTCACCAAACAGCTGAACAAAGCTCAAGTGACTCTTGATTCTACTGTATATTCACCTCGAAGCTCACGTAAACAAGACAACCGTGGAGCCTTATTTTTTTTAATTTACTTTGTAAAGGCCTTGTTGTGCTGTGCTTATGTGTATCTGTTTGTGTAGCTGGAGGAACTGTGTGTAGCTGAAGAAGCTTTGACTGAGGCCAATCATTTGAACAACCAGAACGCAGAGGTGTGGGCTTACTTGTCTCTGATCTGCCTCAGGGTGAGTGGAGACAGCGCTCTGAAAACACACCAGCTGTTTCCCAGTTCAAGCTCTTCCTCCTTTAAGGGCTATATTTCAAAACAGAAAATGAGCCACCGCTTTCCTCCTATAAATAATCCCAAAAATAACTTAGCCTTTCTTTACCCAAACATGAGTTGCACATCTGGTAAATGGTCCTTATTATCCCATGATCCATTGTTCACAAGACTTTGTCATATTGTTCAGTGAGCCTGGACTTTCAATTTGAGGAGGAAAAGCAAGTTCTGCCTAACCCTCAGCTCCAACGAAGGACACACGTTTGTGGCCTATGTCATTACAGGAAAACAGCCTCTGAACTGGGACACAGTTCAACACAGATTCACTTTTCCACTGTCTGCAACTGGATTTTTCGAGGCCCGCAGAGACCTGAACTAACCATGTAATGAACCTTTTGTTTTCAGTCTTGTAGACAAGAGGAAGCAGAGCTGTTTTATAAATATGCAAAAAGGGTGAGTTAGTTTTGTGTTTTTATTCATTTAAAGTAGTACTGGGACCAGTTCTGGATTTATTGTTAATATTAATATTAATTCATGTTAATATTATAATATTGATAATGCTTGATTTATTGTTAATTACAAATTGTATTTATTGTAATTGATAAATTGATTTATTTATTGATAATGCTTGATTTATTATCAATTACAAATTGTATTTATTGTAATTGATAAACAGCAAGTACATCTACAATTCATTTCTTTCAGTGTAACACTGAAAGAAATAAATTGTCGATGTAAAAATATTAACAAATAATATATTGGTCCCAGATCTTTTTAGAAGTCATACCTCTGTTTTCATTTTTCATAAAGAAACTCCCATCTATCAAAAAACCTTTTTTCTTTTCTTTGTGTACAGTTCAACCTGCAGAAGGAGTCACTCTTCAAAGAGTTCAATGACCTGAAGGATCAGCTCCGCTTCACTCATCTGGAGTCATGCTTTGGAACAAGCTCATAAATCATTTGACCAAGTACATTTCATACACACACACACACACACAAACGCACACAAAGACATTTTATTGTATTTTCAACATTTAACACTTCTTGTGGAAATGAAACACGGCCAGCTCGGATTCCGAGATGGGTCAGATTTTACAGACAGTGGCGATCAGGAACCGTTTAAGTCATAATAAAGTTAAACCCTGTTCAATAGGGACATAACAAACAAACTCAAAGCACACAAATAGTCTGAAATGTATATAAAACAACTGCAGTATAGTCCTTATAAAAATGTACAGCATGAATAAAAGAAAAGAAAAGGGCATGTGGTGACAGGTATCAACAGAATATATTAAATCATCTCTCATTTTTACCATCGGACCAGCAAAACAAGCCTGATGAGACATTGTTCTAAACGTCTTACCACATTTTGGCACAATCCTTTGAATGGAAATGTTATGTGGGAAATAATATATATATATATATATATATATATATATATATATATATATATATATATTATATATATAGATAGGCTATAATTCCTGTCAAATTGTGTTGTAACTAGGGCTGGGCAATAGAGAGAAAATCAGATATTACATAATTCTTGATCCAAATTGTAGTGTTGACAACTGATGCTTTGACAAAATATCTTCGCACTTAGATTTAAGATAAATAATCTTCATTAGTGTGAATATAATGACTAATTGAGAAAAAGGCAAATAGTAGAACAGCTAGAACAGTCTGGTAAGTTCAGAAAATCACACCAATTTACTGTAAGATAACATTTAAAACCAGGAAAAGACAACACTTATGTCATATCACGATATTGCAATATCCAAAATCGAAGACGATATCTAGTCTCATATCACGATATCAATACAGTATCGATATATTGCCCAGCCCTAGTTGCAACAAATGCATTTAGGCCTGAATGTATTTCTTATTTTAAATTTGAAAACAAATGTTCCCAAAATGTAGCTCGTATTGTGATTGGAAATGCATTTCAACTACACTGTATTAAAGTGGCCTTTACCCCCCTCTCATTTTAAGTATAGATTTTCATATGCACATTTTATTCTAACATTGTTTGTTTCCATATGTGACATATGATGTGCTTTTTTGCAGAGATCATTGTCTGGTCCGAGCGAACAGTTCTCGCAGCCATGGTGAATCCTCGTAGAGGCGAGGGTCACCCAGATACTCTGAGGTCCTCTTGTACAAATAGTAGTACAACACAGAAGCTGTGAACAGAAAAAAATATGTGAGGTTTTATCAACAACAACAAAAACATACAAAAAAATGCACTTGTTTCCACATTTTAAATTAATTTCAAGTTGCTCGGAGTGAGATAGTCCCGTAGAACAACATGTAATTATGGATACAAACTGATGACTTGCTTTATTACAGGTTTTGACATATCAGCCTTCATAGCTGGTATGTCAATACCAATTTTTAACTAACAGAGCATGGGCAGCATGAAAATATACATAAATATTTCTTGTTGAATCTTTAATATGCCACTTTAGTTGTTCTGTTGGAAAATCAAGAATCTTTATTTCATAGAACCATGCTAATGTTTTGTCTGTTCAAAACAATAACTACAAATCATGCATTACTTTTCCTCACTTAAAGCTGCATCCACTTTCAATCTTGTCATGAAAATCAAATTGCAAAAACTTGACTCTCTTCATTTAGGTAAATCATTACACTAAATTACTCCAGTTATTGTCTGAAACCAGTCTCTATTACCAGGAAAATAACTTAACATTTAAAATATAACTGCACACAATGGTGAGCAATGTCATTTGTGTGAACAAATATATCAATAGCCCTTTTTAGTTGGTCATAATCCATCAGCCATCTCCAAGTGAGTGGCTCCTATGTCATGACTTTGAACAATGATTCAGGTTACTTGAGAGATAACATGCGATTGTACAGAGACATAGAAATGCCCACCACGTTCCATCGTTTCGTTTTTATTTCACACGTCATCACTGTACATTCAAACACAATTCCATGAGGCACAACAATCATATACAGGACGCATGAAATGGGAACCCCAAATAAGCTACTAAAAGCTTTTCAGAGGGGGCCCGAAAACAAACACACAACAACCAACACACCTCCAAAACTCAACAGTGTCTTAAGAAAGGTTGATAATGAGAGAGATTGTGTGGAGATGCAACAATGAATGACACACTGAGTTACCGTCTGGGTGGGTCTAAAGTGGCAAACAGAACACAGAGAAATAAAACATGGCTACAGTCCGATCTCATACTTAATAAGGGATCACCTGCAGGGAAGAACAACGACTAGACAGTAAATCCTTTTATCCACTTATGAGCTTATACATGTAGGAAAATTACACCCACAAGGCGATGTGAGATTGCTGCCTGCGAGGAGGGACTAGCACACTCTGAGAACACTATGAGCTTTCTGTCAGTGAAACAGAGCGTGAAGAGTGATGATCACACTGAAATGCCATGTCCTTCTATTTGATCATTCTTTTTTTGTAAAAAGAGAGAGATGTGCGTAGCGGTTCAGAGGTCTGAAACCAGGTTACATAAAAGCAGTTCATGCACAAGGGTGTGATTCGTAAGGTGGCGTAGTTACGGCAAACTATGGGTAAGAGGTAAAGGGAGAGCTAAAAAGCTGGGGGAAATGATGGTACAGTTTACTTACCCTTCAAATACAAATTATGTTTAATCTTTGTACTAAAAAGCGGCATTCACTCTCTTAAATATTAAGTAAAATTTCTGCTCTGAGGGAAAATTCCTATTTCTTTTCAGCTGAGAGAAAACACTAAGCTCTCACTGTCACTCATAGTTTCCTGGAACTCTTGCTCTCTGAGCATGTCTCACATCTGAGATATAATTCATACCAATAGTACCACCTTGATTGCTTCTCAGGTTTCATTTACATGTAAATTCAAATCAAACTCATGGAATATGCAGTGATAAATTGTATCTCAGTTTTTCTAAAAGAAGACCTATTTTTGACATTATGAACAAAGCTCTAGAGACAACAGTAAACACATTTGGTTGGCATTAAAAACAATGTATTAACAAGTCATCTTACCGACTCTTTGGAACACAAACAGCACCTGAAGGCCATCTGTCCAAATAAATCTGTTGATATTTAGCCAACGCAGATTCTGGAAAGAATAAAACATTGATGTCATTTGGTCTATTTGGTTCGTAAAGTAGTAAACAAAGTGACATTCATAAGGACTTGCATTTGTGTGCAGGCAGCACGTACCATAAGCCAGGAATGGAGTATGATACTGAAGGTCAAGTAGAGAGCAGAGAGAATTAGCAGGGCTCTAAATCGCTCCAGCAATATGGCGACCAGGCCGACCCTGAACACGTAGGTGTTAAACAGCATCAACAGAATGATGATCAGGTTAAACAGGATTGCAATGTCCTGGATACTGTTGAGGAAAAGCATACAGGAAAATAAAAGCCACGAGAGAAGGATTTGTGTGACCATTGGAAACAAAAAGGCTTACTGTCGTTGTACAGTGCTATTTAAAATCATTCCAGCATCCCAAATGACTCGGTATAGACAATTAAAGCCTTCTAATTTGACTTTTTTTTTTTTTTTTCCTCGGGCCTGAGATGATGTTTGGCTGCTGAAACAACGAGGGAACTCTTACTTACATGAAAAGCACCAGCTGGACAGCCGGTTCAGTCCTCAGCAGCTCGCTGAAGGAGTTAACAAACAGGTCGAAGGAGAGCAGGCTGAGCTGGATCAGTAACACCAGAGAGTAGTTACTGGGGTGGAGCGTCTCCGGCCCGAAGGCTGGGCGCCCGGGCGCACTGTGGTGGTTCCACGATGGATCCAAGGCTGCACTGCACTCGCACACGCGTTACATAGAAACATCAATCCACTCACTACAGTCCTGACAGGTTGGGGGTGTCAGTGAGGCGTTCAAATGGCTCCACTCTGAAGTGTGATTGAAACATTAGGGCTCCATTTTCTGTTCAAATTCGTCATGTTTACTTGGGGGAAATTAGGGTCCTTTCAAAATGGGAAACAGAGTCGGGTATTGGGATGAGCTGCGTGGAAATCACAGATGTCAACATGTCACAAGCTGATTTTTCAGGCTCCGACATAAACGTGTTCAGTGGTGTGGTAAAGCATCCACCAATGTATCCGCCAATTTATAACCAAAGTAAATCCACCAGAGACTCTGTGGAAAGAGAGACACGAGAGACACATTAGTATATAGACACAGTATTTACTGTACTCTGTAGATTTACGTGAACTTGACATGTACGGGAATGTTGTTATTTTCATACCAAACGTTAAAGAAAATTGCTAAATGAGTCCATATAACTTCCTCATGTTGACACTTCTCTAAGAGTGTTGGTTGTTGTATACTGTGATGGAACTTTAAACGTGTTTTAACTTATTAACACTAACAACAGACAACATTAACAACAGACAAGAAAACAAACAAAAAACAACAATACTAATATATAGATATAAATATGATATAAATATATATATATATATATATATAATAACAAAAAGATGTAGGCTGATGCATGAGCTTATTACACCTACCCATTTTACATGAAATTATATTCTTTCATGCAAAAATGAAAGTTACACTAATTTGTTCACATAAATTATATATATATACATATATATATATACATATATATATATATATATATAAATATAAATATATATATCCATCCACACTTCAGCCTCTACGCTTAAGGAAATAGTCTCTCTGAAAACTGTGTTTTCTGTGAATAATCCAGAGTGACACTGATTCTGGGAAGATGTTTTTATACAGAGGGCGCCTAAATGAAAATCTATCCATCCCTCAAAACCTGAACAAAGAAAAACTATCTGCACAGATAGATGCCAATAAAGGCCAGTGACAGACTGTTTTTCTTTAATAATTTAGGTAAACCAAAACCTTTAAGCACAACTAAAGATTACCTTAAATAATGCTTTGCAAATACCCAGATATAGCTAGTCACATTTCAAACACACAAGACAAGCACCAACACTGATTAAGATTAAATGAAATTACAGCTAATTCTACACCAGGACATTGAAGCGTTAAATTGTTACCGTTACGTAAGAAGCAGCTTCTCTTTCAAAGGAGCATTCTTTTTTGATGGTGTAACGATATCCTCAAAATACAGAAAAGAAACAAACATCCTTTGGGTAACGTGTCATCCATTTCATCAAAACAGACAATTTCTTCACTTGCTTGTTGTAGATTAAGGAAACAGGTCCTCCTACGGTTGTTGCCACTGGGGCAGCAGTCTCTGCCTTGACTCCTTATGACACAGGATCCCTATCCAACATGGCTCCCTCCCGCTGTCACCAGGTGGATCCTCTTATTACCCCCATATTTTTAGCTTGGCATGGCCGTGGCAGGTGTGAGGAAGATTAGGACTACGACTAAACAGTGGAGCTTTGACCAGAAGACTACTCGAAAGCTGTCCCACTGAGATTGTGGGTTAACAGAACTACTAGCTCCTTGGCCACAAAAAAACAACAACCCAAAACTGGACAACCAGTAAAAACTAAGGGAAAATAATACTGTGTTAAAAGTTGAAACATCTTGTCCAAGGTTTTTCCAGTGATATAAATCCACATTGGAGACTCAATTTATGCTCTCTCTTTTTAATAAAATGTAGGCTAATCAAAAATAGATCCGTTTTTTGTGAGATATTTAGTCTCCCTTTGACGAATAGTGGCTTAATTTAAAGCCTTCGTTGTTGTTCAAGTGCTCCCATCTTGATGTTCTTAGTACCATTTAATCTTCTTAGGAAACTCCCTAACAGCTTGTTGCTTTAGACAGAAGTGATACATCCTCCCTTTTCCTATTTCAGAACCACTACTACCACCATACTGCTGCCATGACATTAAAAGTGTATGCACCTGTACACTGGTGATTTCAGAGGCTGGAGTAGGATCTGTCCAGATGACGCACACGGCCACTAACAACTCACTTGTGCATTGCAGATGCTTATGTGTGTGGTTGTGGTGTGGTGTGGTGTGTGTGTGTGTGTGTGTGTCCCACCTCTTTAATAATCAGGCACAAGATTTTTTTCAAGACATTTTGGTTACGTTGTTTGGATGCACCTTCAATTAAAAATTGTACTGTGAAATGTTTCTTATCTCTTTACTGTGGGCAAAATGTTTCACTTCTGTATGTGCTACTTATTTATTTTGATTTTTTAAAATCAAACATCTCTTTACGTTTAAGCAACCAATTAACAATTTTTTCACCGTCACATTTCCATCCAAGATTACAGTAATGCTTAGGATAAGGATATTTGGAATTCAGCCAGAGACAACACTGTCATCTAGTGGTGAATGTACATAACCACACACACACACACACACACAGAACTGAAAGACTGGCAGGTCATTCAGAATCAAGACATTGTCAGAAACAGGCATAGTAACATTAAACAAGCATAACTGTTGTTCTTTACTGACTATTCAACAGTCATAAGATAAATGTTGAGTCTTCTGTTTTTCTATAGCTTTCTCAGGGAAAAACTAAGTGGGCTTACAGTATTAACCTCCAGTAGCAACCATGAAAGAGGGAGGTTCATATCCACTGGTGGGAAGAACAGTACATTAACTGTACGAGGTACTTTGACTATGAGTATTCCTTTTCGCTACTTATACTCTATGTAGGATGGGACGTGTTGACCTCAACTGGGGAGGTAATGAGCGGTGGAAGGAGAACTTTGAGGAACTCCTAAATCCACTGACAGCCCTCTGTGGTAGAGGCAGAGCTGGAGGATGATGGGATTGTCGTCATCCATGGTGGAGTCGCTGAGGTAGTCAAACAACTCCCAGGCAAAGCCCAGGATTGATGATCCGTCCAGAAATGCTGAAAGCTCTGGGTGTGGAGGGGCTGTCTTGGTTGACACGCCTATTCAACATTGCGTGGAAGTCTGGGACGGTGCCTAAGGAGTGGCAGACCGGGTGGTGGTTCCCCTCTTCAAAAAAGGAGGCCAGAGGGTGTGTGCCAATTACAGGGGTATCGCACTTCTCAGCCTCCCTGGTAAAGTCTACTCCAAGGTGCTGGAAAGGAGGGTTCGGCCGATAGTCGAACCTCGGATTGAAGAGGAACAATGCGGATTCCGTCCTGGCAGTGGAACAACGGATCAGATCTTCACTCTCGCAAGGATCTTGGAGGGGGCCTGGGAGTATGCCCAACCAGTCTACATGTGTTTTGTGGATCTGGAGAAGGCGTATGACCGGGTCCCCCGTGAGAAATTGTGGGAGGTGCTGCGGGAGTATGGGGTGAGGGGTTCCCTTCTCAGGGCCATCCAATCTCTGTATGACCAAAGCGAGAGCTGTGTCCGGGTTCTCGGCAGTAAGTCGGACTCGTTCCAGGTGAGGGTTGGCCTCCGCCAGGGCTGCGCTTTGTCACCAATCCTGGCTCGGGATCTCATCTCTGCTTTTTGCAGATGATGTGGTCCTGATGGCGTCATTGGTCTGTGACCTTCAGCACTCAGTGGATCGGTTCGCAGCCGAGTGTGAAGCGGCTGGGATGAGGATCAGCACCTCTAAATCTGAGGCCATGGTTCTCAGCAGGAAACCGATGGACTGCTTTCTCCGGTTAGGGAGTGAGGCCTTACCCCAAGTGAAGGAGTTTAAGTACCTTGGGGTCTTGTTCGCGAGTGAGGAGACCATGGAGCGTGAGATTGGTTGGAGAATCGGAGCAGCCGGTGCGGTATTACATTCTGTTTATCGGACCGTTGTGACGAAAAGAGAGCTGAGCCAGAAGCCAAAGCTCTCGATCTACCGGACAATTTTTGTTCCTACCCTCATCTATGGTCATGAAGGCTGGGTCATGACTGAAAGAACGAGATCAAGGGTACAAGCCGCTGAAATGGGTTTCCTCAGGAGGGTGGCTGGCGTCTCCCTTAGAGATAGGGTGAGAAGCTCAGTCATCCGAGAGGAGCTCGGAGTAGAGCCGCTGCTCCTTCGCGTTGAAAGGAGCCAGTTGAGGTGGTTCGGGCATCTGGTAAGGATGCCTCCTGGGCGCCTCCCTAGGGAGGTGTTCCAGGCACGTCCAGCTGGGAGGAGGCCTCGGGGAAGACCCAGGACTAGGTGGAGAGATTACATCTCCAACCTGGCCTGGGAACGCCTCGGGATCCCCCAGTCGGAGCTGGTTGATGTGGCTCGGGAAAGGGAAGTTTGGGGTCCCCTACTGGAGCTGCTGCCCCCGCGACCCGATACCGGATAAGCGGCTGAAGATGGATGGATGGATGGATTAATACTTCTACTGCGCTGCAAGAGGCAAATATTGCACTTTTTACTCCACTACATTTATTGGATCATTTTTACACAATACAAAATACAATCACACATAAATGATAATGTATTATCCTGGGTGAAGATAAGACAGTATAAGACATTAGTAAATCACAAGCTCAACCCCCAGAAGTTTATTAAGTAATTCAAATTAGCACAACCTCTACCAGCTGCAACACCAACGTGATGCAGCCATTAATTGCAGTGGTGATGGTGTGGGGATATGACACATGCCTTTGGAGAGGGAGACCTGGGTTTGATTCCCAATTTAACCAACGTGTCCCTGAGCAAGGCACTTGACCCCTAGTTGCTCCAGAGCCATGCAACCTCTGATATATAGCAATTGTAAGTCGCTTTAGATAAAAGTGTCAGCTAAATGACATGTAAAGTAATGAATCGATATTGATAGTTTATTAGAATACACATTCTTCATAATGATTACTTTTACTTTTGGTACACAGTATATTTTGATACTTTTGTAGGCCACTTAAGTAAAATAAATGCAGATTGTATAGTTGTAACATAGTATTTTTACAATGTCATATTGCTACGTTTACTAAAATAAGTAAAATATCTGAGTAGCCTACTTCTCCCACCACTGTCCATATGGCAGCCTTTTGGAAATGTTCTAGCTTAAATTCAATAGAAATGTTAATTTCTAGAAGCATGACACATCTGTGGGCTACCAGGCTAATGCTGATGGTGTGGATAAAAAGCGTCAATCAATATAACTGTGATTTGAAGATTCTTACAATAAACATAAATATCTCCTCTGTATGTTTGCATCCCAGAAGCATTTCCCCAGGATAGAGAAAAACACACCAAGAAACAAGGTGGCCCCACAGAGAGGGTGGCCCCGGCCGGCGGGGTGGAGTCAGCAGCAGCAGCTTCAGTGCGTGAGCTCAGCACTTTGATTTCTGTTCCTCCCTATTCCGCTATCGGAGAGACCTTTATCTGGGGAACGTGGAATGAAAACAGACAACATATAGCAATAGTACCTACACGCTGCGTCGCTTTATATCGATAGAAGAGCAAATATACGAAAGGTAAGTGAAAGCAGGAAGTGGTCGGAGAGTTGTTAGCTCCACACTCTGGTGTCGCATTGAGCACACAAGGCAGGTTTCTCGTCTTTTTACGATACAGGCGAAACATTTGCCAGTTTCCTATCAAAGCTCTGTTACTAGACATGTTTTTACCATATTGTCGGCCACTTTTTAAAGTAGACCTTCTTGATAAAATAGGTGTTTTTTTACCCCCCACAGCAGCCCGGACGTCAGTGAAAGCTTTAGCGTTAGCTCACACCGGGCGAAGAGATGCGCTGTGACGTCAGTTGAAAACCACCGAGAAAACTGTGATTTTAATCTTTGTGTTTAACATTAGTCCTGAAGCTAGCTAGATTAATAGGCTACATAATGGAGCTTACCCTTCGTTATAACACGTTTTATATGTAGCTAGATATTGTGAACTCAAACACGTTACAAACCCCACAAGAGGACGTTACTTTCTAGTGGTTTTACAGCTGAGACGTAGCGTTACGACAGTTTGTAATTAAAATGTTTAAGCTAGCTAGCTAACTTTTCCTTGGACTCAGTGCTGGCTAGCTAGCAAACCTAGGTAGTAATATTCTCGCTAAAAACAGTTTTAGTATTTTCACTCATAAGACTGTTAATATTGAATTTAATATATAATTCTGTTTTTACTGTAAGTTTTACATAGCAGCTGTTCAAACAACCTGTTCTTTTCAATCAGCTAAAAGCCACAGGTGTGATTAACATAGCTTGCTAGCATCCAACGTGACTCATTCAATACGTTTTTAACATTAGTTTGTCATTAGATGACTTGGTTTCCTTTTTTTTAAATAATTTTGTAGCTTCCTATCTGTTCCTGTCAGTTATGTATTCAAATCCAAACATGTACATGTAGGTTTAGCGTCAAAATCATATATATAAAAATTGTCAAGTCAAAATATATTTGAGAATGAAATGGAATTTTTTGTTTTTGTTAATCAGAATATATTGAAATGACCTTAACTAGGGCTTCAACTAACAATTGGTAAATACAAATTACTCTGTGGATTATTTTCTTGATGTAGCCTGATCGTTTAATAGAAGATAATAAACATGTCCATCGCAGTTCCCCAGAGTCCAAGATCACGTCTTCAGATGTTTATTAATTGTGTCCAACAAACACTCCAAAGCACCAGCTGCTTCTGGTGATGTTTTATTTGAAACCTAATTTAGACAACTACTCATCGGTCAGTTCTAATAACATATAAAATTAACAATGACAACTTGTTGATAAAAATCTGCGTTTTTGTTAAATATATGTCTCCACAATAAACCTTCAACATCTATAGCACTTAAAAACATTTATTTGCTTATAAATACAGATAAAAAAAAAAAAAATCCTGGACCTGTTCCAAGTATTTCCCCACTGAAAACTCTGAGGGTAGATGAGACAGCCATAATCTTACTCAGTGGTATATGGTGAGTGTGTCAGACAGGAGACATATCTGGGCTTTATTTAACAGCCAACCGTCTTGTTGCATGTGCCCCTGGGTAAAGATACCAGGACCTGCAATAAACTAAAGATAATAAGATGCATAATTGAGGAATTCTATTGTTCTTCAATGCTAAACCCTCCATGCAGAAGGGGTATTTTATCTGTAGTATGTTTCCAAACATTTTAAACCTCTGTCTTGACTCAGCTGTATCCTAAAAAAGTAAAACAAAGAGTTGTCTAAGAATTATTGTTTGAATTTAATTAGCAAGATCACGCTAAGTGGTCTCACTGTAACAGATGGTCAGCAGACAGAGGATAGACCTACTCACTCATCCGTGCAGCGCACTCAACTGAATTGATAGTAGAAGTAGTAGATGTGGGGGTGGGGGTGCAGACGGGAGAGTCAGGAGGGGAAGAAGAGTAGGATAAGAAGCAGTCAGAGGAGGGCGAGTCTGAGCTTGACTGGCAAGTGAGCCAAGAACATTGTGGGGTTAAAAAAAAAAAGCATGGGAGACAGGGGGAATGAAGGTTATATGAAGGCAGCAAGTAGCAAGTGTTCTATGACGGGATCTTTAAATATTGCAATCTTCAAACTCAAGAGTGGTGTTTGGTATTTGTTGTGGTGAAAACACTGTCAAATTTGAATACAGTGTAAATTACTGTGGTTTAAATACATAGATTGTTAGGATAAGCTTTAGTCTGTTTTCATTTACTGCTTAAAAACCCAATGAGTGACATTTTTAACAATTCAGTGTAAGTACAGGTTAATAGCTTAAGCTGACACTTGTACTATGAAACACACCCTGCTTAATACATATTGCTGTTAAAAGTAGACGTCTTTGCTGAAGCCTTAGATGTTGGTTCCAGGCACCAAGGAAGCGGGTGGTTATAATTTCCAGCCTCTCAGCTCCTACTCAGTGCTTAGTCATGGATCTCTCTGCATACACGTGTAATAACTCAGCTCACTGATTCTGCCTACACTGCTGATCTAATGCATACGCCGCCATGTTCTGCATTAGCGCTGTAGCATCTCATTTGTTAAAGGTGCCCTGCCACACAAAACTGTTTTTACCTGCATTTTAAAAATATGTTCGGTCCATATGTGTTTGTTATGTTGTGAATGTGAAAATGAACTGCTACCTCCTCTGTCAGCTCTAGCCACTGAAAAGAAATAAGAGGAGAAATCAGGCCAATTACAACAGCTGGTCAGGCTGACGTCATGTTGCCTGAGCTCATTACTATTCATGAGCTTGCCCAGCTGCGGTGGGTAAAGGATACTGATAGCCAGGCTCTCATTGGCCAGCTGTTAGCCAATCAGAATCAAGCAGCTTATCTCAATGAATAATAATGAGAACTGCCACAAATCGAGGTGAGTCTTCTTGCAAGCTTTCTATACCACGCTAGAATGGCTTGAAACAAGGTAACCAGGTAGAACTTCAGACATTACTACAAAGTAATGAAATACATGTGGTAGGGCTGCTCGATTTTGGGAAAAATCATAATCACGATTATTTTGGTCAATATTGAAATCACGATTATGTAACACATTATTTCACATGACTTTGTAAACGTGTTGCATTTATTAAAAAGACACCTTTCAACAATTCTTAAAACATTGAACATTTATTGTAGGCTACTTTTTGAACTATTAAAATGAATATAAATTTCAAATCAAAGTATAAAAGTATTTATTCCCTGTATTTCCTTCCACAATCTCTTTAAAACAGTAGGCAACATTTTGGCAAAATATAAACAAATTCCAGCAACTCAATCCACGAATATAAAAGGCTGGCCCATCATCAGGCCCCAGCATTAACAGCAAATAAGTTAACTATTAGCGCATGTCTTTAGCTAGATAATAGGCAACAGACTCGGTTATTATTTTGTGCCTTTCCGAATTCAACGGATAAGGAGTTGCGCTGTACAGTGTGTTTGTTAGGGATGTCTGGGTTACGGAGGATGTTGAGGAAGTTGATTGCCGTTTCTGTTTCTTTATTAAATTGTCATAGGTCACTCTGTGTTTAATTTTCAAGTGGTTAAACAAATTCGTGGTGTTCCTTTACTTGCAGCCACTACCATGTAGCAAATCTTGCACGTAGCATGTTTCTGCTCGTCGGATTCCTCGAAGCCAAACTGTTCCCAGACAGTGGAGTTGGTTTTGCCTTTTTTGCTTACCAAACGCTGCTGTGGCTGCCCTCCTTCTGCCATCTTTACTCTCGCTAAGTTTTTAAATTCTGCAAGTAATATGCACGCGACCTGCCTCCCTGACAGTGTAGGCTGAAAGCGTTGGCTTCGGGAGGGGCGGATGTGCGCATGACGTGTGTGCGCGCGCGCCATTCAGAACACACGAGGAAATTACAAAACAGAACAAAATAATGGCAAAATAATCGTTTTTACTCGATTGTACTATTTTGGTAATCGTTGGGAGCCGAAATTGAAACCGAAACCGAAATTCAATTAATTGCACAGCCCTAACATGTGGCAGGGCACCTTCATTAAAAAAGAAAAAAAAAGCTCACCATAAAAAGGATAGGTTGGCTTTTATTTTAAAGCTGTGATTCTATATCCTCACTGCCAGCTACTAGAAGCTACTAGCATGCATTGTACTCTAAGAGTTGTTTCATGTGGCCATGGAATCATTGGGACATCATTCATGTTACAGCTGCAGCAATTAGTCAGTCAACGGACGATCTGTCTGCAACCATTCTCCTAATTGATTAAGTTGAAGTTACTTTTAAAGCAATATTGCCAAATATTCTCTGGTATCAGCTGCTCACATATGGGAGTTTGCTGCTCGTCTGTCCTATGACAGTACATTAAAAATATTAAATCGAGAAAATTGATTTGATTGCAGCCCTAATTCAAATTGATCTTCTCAATTTTATGTCCTTCAACAAGCTAGTAGGCTAAGCCTTTTAATACAACCCGTTATCTCTAAAATCTGGGGTGTTTATTTTACTTTTTAAAGTAGGACTGGGTATCAAAAAAAACATTTTTTGCTCAAATTCTCACTCTTGTTTTGTACAGTTTTTGAACGTATTCTTTGATTTTTGTTGAGCTGATTTAGCAAGTTTTAGTCCACTAAAAATGACTCCTACTGTTTGTAATTGTCATAACTGACCTAAAATCTGCTGTCTTTTGCAGCATGGGGGTCTACGAGGAGAAAAAGGAAACATGTGGAACCATCTGCCTGAAATACCTCCTGTTTAGTTTCAACTTTCTCTTTTGGGTAAGTTTCCATTCTGGCGTAGTAAACCCTGCACAAGGGATTCAAGTGCTTGTGTTTGTCTAAAGTGCTTCTTAAACATCTGCATGCTTTCCAAAATGCAGGCTTGGGGGTGCATGTGTTAAGCAGTGTTTGGACAAGAAAACAAAGGAGAACTATAATATGATTAACCAAACTCATCGTGAGCCTGCATCACGCTTCACGTGAAGTCTGAGTCTTTCTGTAAAAGTCATTGTAAACCTTCAGTTTTCTTAACGCTCCCCTTTGCGATTCACTGCTATATGTTATAAGGCTTGCCTAAGCTTGGAACAGATCGTGCAGTGTTATAAAAAGCCTGATATCGGCCGATAATATTGGCCCGCCGACATATTGGTCAAGCTCTAGTTCTGATGCTGTCCACTCTGCTAAAACCCAATGAAAACAAATCAGTTTAACTGATGTGTTGAAGAAGCCAGGGGCATCAACACAGACGTCTTAATTATTTATCAAAGCCCTAAACAGGCCAAGAGTAGAAGCAATTCAGAGAACACATCCAGCCCTACTCCTAACAAAGATAAGGAGAGGATATTTCATAAATATTATAAATAGTATATTTCTAAACAAAAGGGCAGTAAAACACATGCATGCAATATGCCCTTGAATCAACATGAAAACATGCTTTTTTACATGGCATAAATATGGAGAATTAGCTGATAAAACTCTTTCTGAACCCTCCAACAATGGCTTTTTTTGTCCCGGCAGCAGATGCATGCCTGCTGCTATTTCAGTTCATGGAATCAAAGCCAAGTTGCAAACCTTTACCGAGGACACAGAGGATGCATTCAAAGCCTAATTCCCCCAAAACATTCCAGTATCAAGAATGTGGCGTTCCAGGAGGAAAGCACTACAAAAAACTGATTTCACCAACATTCGGATGCTCTGTGTGAAATAAGAGTCAAACATCAGCACGGCAGCAGAAAAAGGAAGAGTGTGTCTCTCGTTCTCGGTGTGAAATCACACACACAGCTCTGCCCGTATGTGATCGTCATCTGTCTGCCAAAGCATCAGATCTCTCTCCAACAGGCAGACAAACAATACGGAACCTTTTCAGTGCCAGATAGGGCTGCTCGATTATGGAAAAAATATAATCACGATTATTTCGGTCAATATTGAAATCACGATAATTTAACATGATTACTCGTTGACTTCAGAAAAGATGTTGCAATTATTGAACTTAAAAATCAGTGGAAAAAGTTAAATAAATCGACAGTAAAAAAAAAAAACTTTCATCCAGAGCACAAGTGAAAATAAGAGTTTACTTGCAAAACCTAATGAGCACAATAATTTTTTTATTTTGATTATTGTGTTGTTGTGCTTATTGGGAGCCAAAATCATAATCACGATTAAATTTCCATCAATTGCACAGACCTAGTGCCAGAGTTACAACCATATGGATATTTGTGGATATTGCAGTTATTTCCATAGACTCTTGTGATTATCACAGTAAAGTAGTTAAAAGTATTGTCCAAATAACATGCCATCACCGCTTATCGTTTCATGTCGCAAAGGTCCTTGGCAAGACACTGAACCTCGAGTTGCCCCGTGATGCGCATTAAAGTGTAATGGTATGATGTTTTATCTGATGAGCAGGTGGCACCTTGTACGGCACCTCGGACCACAGTGTAGAATGTGTGGAATGGTGAATGTACTCCTGTATAATGTAAAAGCGCTTAAGTTAGGTCGTTCAGACTGGAAAAGCGCTATATAATACAGCACTTTACATTTTTGTTGTCCTTCAGTTTGCCCCTTTTTTTGGGTGCGGCTCGAGGTGCGGCACCAAGCGTGCATTTGAAAATCTCGCTGCACGCAAATGGATAACATTTCGGCCAATCACAAAACACACAGGGTGAAGTATCCCAGCCTCATACGCTTATTACCTGCAGCTAACTGGTAGAATAACTGTCGTCATCTGTTCATGCTTGCCTCTGCCCCCGCCTATGTCAGATACTTGATGTGATTGGTGCAGCTCGCCTCTGGCCTCACCTATGTCAGATACATTGATGTGATTGGTGCAGCTCGCTCTGGCCCCGCCTATGTCAGTACTTGATGTGATTGGTGCAGCTCGCCTCTGGCCCGCCTATGTCAGATATAATAGGCTCGTTCGAGATGAGCCAGGTCTGCGCAGAATCGATCACCGGCGATCGGCGCCCGGTGCATGCCGGTTAGATTTGTGTCCGACTTGATCCCGACTTGGTCGACGTCATGCACACGTGGGCAACGGAAATCTCACGAGAGCAAGGCGGCCGCAGTTCTGAGACGCAGGCGGCGCAGTTGCTTTTCAACCGACTGCAAGAGCCAGGCGGACCCAGAGCATGCTGGGAAACACCGGCTTCTCAGCTGATTTAAAATTTGATTGGTTTACAACATGATGACGTTTTATATTAACTTTTTATTGTTTTGAATCGGAGCGATTTTAATTGCTATTGTCTGGTTTAAAGACTTATTCTGGACAGAACACATGTTGTGTGATTGATAGTTTTTTCAAATGGCGCGGTCCGTTTACCCTAGGTATTCCTTTTTTTCCATCGTTTCTGTCACTGAAAATCTTACTCAAGACACCAATTGAGTAAAATAGGTCAATGCATGACATTACGGGTGTTTCGGCAAGATTTTGGGGCGGCTGTGGCTCGGGGTAGAGCGGTTGCCTGCCAATCGAAAGGTTGGTTCGTCCCTGGCCCTGCAGTCGCACGTCGAAGTGTCCTTGGGGCAAGACACTGAACCCCATTGCCCCCGGTGCTGCGCATCAAGTGTTGAATGTGTGTGAGTGTTTATCTGATGAGCAGGTGGCACCTTGTACGGCAGCCTCGGCCACAGTGTGTGATGGTGAATGTATCCTGTTTGATGTAAAGCGTTTTGAGTATCGTTAAGACTGGAAAGCGCTATAAAATACAGTACATTTCCCTTTTTGTTGTCCTTCCGTTTTGCCCCTTTTTTGGGTTGCGGCCCGCCTATGTCGATGCATTAATGTGATTTGGTGCAGCTTGCCTCTGGCCCGCCTATGTCAATCACCGATGTGATTGGTGCGGGCTGGGCTACAAGGCATAGTTAATAGCAGCATTACTCGTGCCAAGTAACTCGCTGAGCGAAATTCCAAATTGTTTTTCTCGGAGAACTCTTGATTTCCAGGTTACCTTAGACCTGTAAGGGGATTCAATGGGTACAGTTATGGATTTTTTGATTATTTTGACTTCAGGTTCATCAGCTTATCTAAACTAAAAAGAAGATGACCTGAAAAATAAATGTAGGTTGGGTTATTTTCAGTTTTTTGGTTTTTTTAAGTAGGGTGTGCATTTCCACCTTTTTTGAGGTTTTATGTTGAAATTCAGTTACACTTTACTTGAAGGTATCTTCATAAGACATGCCACTGTCATGAATACAGTCATGACACATGAACTCTAACCATAACCAAAACTTGTCATGACAAAACTGAACACTTACTAAAAGAAGCGTTATGTCATTGACGTTCACGACTTGTTTATAATATTTATGATTGTCTCACGTCACTCTTTATGTAGATACCTTCAAGTAAAGTGTGACCTGAAATTCTTTACAATTTTGGTTTTAATAAAACATTTTCGAAACACAATCTACATTTCAAACATGTCATGCTCCAACGGCCACAGCACATTCCACATCAGACTTGAAGATGGAAAATGAACTTCTTAATCTGCCGTGTTTGTGAACATAAACAAACCTTGTAATCTTGAAAGCCTAGAAGAAAATTCTGAGCAGTGCATTGCCATTTAAACAAAGCATTTCTTATGGCAGCAGCAGTGTTTCTGATAATGGATATCATTGTGGCATCTGACACCGCATTAAATATTAGAATAAACTGCTGAAAAGTAATTGTATACATTGAATCTTTTGTTGCATAAAGATACTGAAAAGAAGAGCTTCCAGCTAACAGATGCCATATTACACAGTTTGGAGCCTTTTTGGACTTGATTTTATCCTTACCCCTCAGCTACCAGTAATAGTTAAAGAAGTGCAACAATATTTTTCTTCACTTCATCTTCACACAGTTCACCCACTAAGAAAAGTAAATACACCTGTAGGTAGGGCTGGGCGATATGGAGAAAATCAAATATCACAATATTTTTGAACAAATACCTTGATATCGACACAGCAACAATATTGTAGCGTTGACTATTTTGTCTGTTAATAATATTTATATATACCTATCTATATACTATTTGGTGCTTAATATTTACACAAATGAGATTTAAAAAAAATAATCATCAATAATATGGATATAATGACTAAGTGGGTAAAGGCAAATAATAGAACAGCCACACCAGTCTGGTAAGTTCAGAAAATGGCATCACTTTACTGTAATGCAGCCTTTAAAACCAGGAAAAGACAAAACTCATGCCATATTACGATATGACCGTATCCAAAATTTAAGACGAAATCTAGTCTTATATCACAATATCCATACAATATTGCCCAGCTCTACCAGTAGGTTTAATAAATGGAAAAGTGCACTGACATGAACAAATTGACTTCTTTTCAAATGCAGTTTGTACCTCCTGTTGCCACTGGGAGCCGCCAATGTTTCAGTTTCACTAATTCCAGTTCTTCATTGAGTTTTATGAGCAGGTAAAGCTACAGCAAGCATCATATTCTAACCCCAACCGGCCCGTCAGACTCCGCCTACCAAGAGCCTGGGTCTGTCCGAGGTTTCTGCCTAAAAGGAAGTTTTTCCTCACCACTGTCGCACTGTTGCTTGCTCTGGAGGAGACTACTAGAACTGTTGGGTCCTTGTAAATTCTGGAGTGTGGTCTAGCCCTACTCTATCTGTATAGTGTCTTGAGATAACTCTTGTTATGAATTGATACTATAAATAAAATTGAATTGAATTGTTCACCACATGGACTGATGATGGCAAACACTGATTTTCTGTGGGTAGCTAAGAGGATTTTCAGAAAATTGTGAGATGCTTTTTGTAAAGAACAAAACAAAAAAAACTTTACTTAACAATTTACTACGACTAAAAATATTGTTTGCAGCAGGTGACACAAGGTCATATGTAGTTGATAAAGTGGTCATAAGCAAAAACAGAGAATCCCTGACATTTGGTATGCGGGTTATGGATAATCTTTTTATATGTATGGGTTTGCACTCTTATTACGTTGAACTGCATCCCCCGCACAACAATTGGCCTTAGGATAAAAAAAGTTAGACGTGTAGTCTGTAGGCCTCTGACATTAAGTGAGTGGGCATCACTGCTAAATTATCAGGTCGTGTTTTGAACTCCACCTATGAACTGTAATGGAAGTGAGTAATACAACGAAAATAAATGAACATTTTCAGTATTGTAACAGAAGCAACTGAAAAGTACCGAACAGAATTCCTGCTTAAAGACCCGTGGTTACTATTACAATTGTAATAGTAAATAAAGAGTGTGTTGATTTCAAATATCTTGCTCAACACAGTTCTGTGTTTTCCTGCCACGCTGTCTTGTCTCTGGGTGTGGTACAGTCTGACTCAGTGTCTCTACTTCTGTAGCCATTCCCTTTTTTTAAATTAAATCTTAAATTAGGCCGGCTGTTAGATTGACGGCTTTGGCACTATGACAGATTTCTGTTGCAGTGCTGCACCATCTGCCTACTCCTCATATTCTCTTAAACCGTTATTTTAGATAATGCTGAAGATGTCGGACTATGACAGTTATATGCTGGATTGAAGCATTGATTTTTACGCTGATTTATTCCTGTAGGTATAAAGATTCACTTGATGTTTTATAAAAAGTCTTTAAAAACAGTGAAAAATATGGTATTAACAATTTTTCTGTAGCCTACAACAATGTCTTCAATTTGCTTTATTTGCCCGACCAACAGTCCAAAACCCAAAGATAGCAGCAGATCCTCTCATTTCACAAGATGAAACCTTAACATGCTTTTCATTTTTGCTTGAAAAAAATAACTATAACAGTTTATGGATTATCATAACAGTTGCAGATCAATTATCAATCAAAGTGGCAGTGACAGCCCTGGCTTACTGCCCTGAGCTGCTCCTTTCGGCTCGTTCACAATTATCTTGCAGCATGAACTAATGCGAGATTAGATTATCTTGTGTGGCAGCGGTGGTCCGTTTGTATTAGTTCACATTCATTGACAGGCATTCATTTCTCCTGCTTGGTCATATTTCTTTACCCTGTTTTATTAAATTTTTCATTACAATTCCAACTTCTAACAACCCCCTGTCCCCGTCCCCGTCCCTGTCCCAGCCCACAACAAAATGTAACCACTGTTGTTGTACTTTAACAGCTAAAACACAAAAAGCTAATTATATGACAGTATCACATGTACAGAACCCCCGGCAAAGCCCTGATATCACAATACAAAACAAACGATTGCCTCTGCTGTCACCCTTCAAGACATGCCCTCAGTCCTTTCCCTTCTGGGGGTGGGGGGATCCTGTCCCGCATTGCCCCCTCGTAGAAGCTCTTAAATGTCTCCTTTTTTTTTTTTTTTGGGTTTAACTGGTTTAAATGGTTTTCCATTTGTTTCTCTTAAACCCCAAATTTTGTTTGTAAAAATTATTAAAAACAGTGTATGTTTGTATGTTTTTGGTATTTTTATATAATACATAAATAATACATACATACATAATATTTTTATACAGGACATACGGCCCCGTTTTTTATCCAAACAAATGAGATGTGGTTTTTGTGTGTGTATATAAAATAATATTTATATTTATTTATAACATACAGTATTTTAGTGGGGTTGTTACACCTCCTGTCCCCTACAATTGTCACATATTCTTTAAAACCCGTGAGCCTTGGTTTTTGCCTTATAGTAAAAATCTTTTTTATTCTCATTTTGGTCACGTCCCCGAGAAATCAAACTCTTACCATGTCCCTCTTCTCCCAGTTGGCAGGGGGCGTTGTGATGGCGGTGGGTGTTTGGACCTTGGTTGAGAAGAGCGACTACATCAGCCTTCTCTCCTCCAAGACCTACGCAGCCTCCGCCTACATACTGGTCCTCGCTGGAGCCATCGTCATGGTAACAGGCGTGCTGGGCTGCTGTGCCACCTTCAAGGAGCAGAGGAGGCTACTGCGAGTGGTAAGAGATCACGTCAGGGCAGAGAGATGGGTGACGCTGCACACAACAGCACTTGTTTGTGAAAAGAAATCACTTGTTCTGTGCAACCCAAACCCAATTCAACCAAACAGTGGGACAGTAAGAATTTGTGATACATACATTCTTTTTCAGTGATTTTCTTTCTTGCCAACACCTTTCATTGGAGAACTTTATTCCATGACCAATTTTAGTTTTGCTAATGGATCTTCAAGACATGGCAAAAAAGAGAGAGCATGGTACGTTAGCTGGTTTGTCATCTCATCATGTGATCTGGAAATGAGAACTAATGCTAAAACTAATTTCATAAGATCAAAATAAAGATGTAACAATCACAGCCATGTTCACTATTATTGATCAAAAGTGAAGAACAATATTTAGTTTAGACTTGAGCTAAGATAACTTTATTGCCATAACAACAAATAATGTAACTTGCCTGTCCGCTCACCACCAGTCGTCAAAGTTTGTCCCTGCTGCTTACCATAGATTGCTACCTGCCCAGGTACAAAACATTCTGTATCACACAGGCTTCTTATTTGTTGCTTGTTATTGTGTTTGATATGAATCTCTATGGGCAGCCCCCCATCTAACATCTCTCCCTCAGTGCATGTATAGGTACTGAGCATGTGTGTGTAATTCAGGTAACAACAGAGAAAAAAAAGCCCCAAAAGACTTTGCAATTAACATCCATTGTAAAGGTAAATGACAGACTGATTCTGTGCACACACTGTCACTAAAACAGGTGAGATGGCACATTCCTCAGTAGGATGTACATCCATGTATTTGGATACTAACCTCTTTATTGGCATGTGGATGGATTTTGTTTTGCCACCCTAGAAAAAGCCCAAAAGTAAATGTGGGACACCATATATCTGCCAGAAGTAATAGGTTATTAGAAGGACGTTGTGGTGCCACACACACACACACACCACGGCCGAGGTGTTGGTCTTGACAGGGTTCAGTTTAGACAAAACAAAAACTTCATACATTAGAGCGGGCGTGCCCATAATTGATTTGGCACACTCTGTACACAGCAGAGGGATTTGCCATCAGAGACCTGCATGGCACTAAACACCCAGAAACACTGTACTATTTACTCATACACAAACTGTTCAGGCCCTCAATCCGCAAATTTCAACATAGTAAGTGTATGCATGCACACCACTGTGGGCGCAGCTCAAATGTTTCTGTCATATAAGCTTTGCAAGAACATCTGTGGCATTATCCACTTTTCAGCGGAGACGAGTCCACAAGATTTCGGCCCAGCCAGACATTTTTAAGGTAGACAAGGCAGATGTCAAAATACAGCCACGTATTTATATGTAGCATAAAAGCCAAGAATAGCATCTAGGACAAAGTTATGCCTTTAGTTACAGCCTTAATTTCTCACATGGAAATATGTTCCAATCACGCAAATGTTTGCCTCACATGTCAGTGCTCATTTCTTCACTTGTAATGACTGACTTTTTTTTTTTTTTTAATAATTTTTTTTTATTGAACATTGATAGTACAACGTATGTACATAGTAACAGCATTCACAAAAGGACCAATGCTCACAATATTATTTTGTATGAGTTATTAACCCCCCCCCCCCCCTCCAGAACATGTCGGACACCCATCCAGAAAGCAAAAAGGATAGCCATAGGAACAATGACAATAATGATAATAATAACAACGGTAACAATAGCGGTATTAATAGTAATAATACTAACAAAAAAAAACAACAGAATAAATAAAAAGGAACACAAATAAACATAGGCTCACCATTGCGGAAACTGTGTACTACACACTATAATTCTCATGGATGAATAACAACTATAAGTGCTAGACGGCTGCTAATTCGGCACAGTTTTAAGCTTACCCAAATATTTCAGCACTGGATCCCAGACAGAAAAGAATTTTGCCCCTGGACCCTCTGAAGTGTATTTTATTTTCTCTAACTGTATGAGCTGCATAAGGTCATTAAACCACAGAGATACATTAGGTGGATTTTTTGACTTCCAATGTAATAAATGACTGACATTTTTAACAAAAAAGTTTAAACGTTTAACAAAAATTAAAGCTGCAAGCAGCGTTGGATGGCCCCTCGCTCCTCTGCGCTCATCGAGGTTACTCGGCAGACGCCGCTGCCTCGACACGCATTTGCATCTGCAGCTGCCCATACATACCCCTGCACAAATTGTCAGTCAATGAAAAGGGCTCCACAGTTCGGGTTCCAATAACAAGACCTCCAGCTCTGTACCTCACACAAGATCTACCCTGTCAAAAAAGGGGGGTTGGCTAAAATCAAGGGGTCGGGCAAACCATTTCACCAATGAAAAAGGAACTTCTGCTGAGTTCGAATACCTCACACAAGACTACCCTTAAACGGTTCAATGGTATGAAAGGGGTGGCCTGAGTGAGTTGGTGTGGTTAAAGTATAGGCATAGGGAGAGAAAGAGAGAGAAATTCAATAGGGATGTGAAAATAAATTCAAAGTTGACTTCATAGCTTTAGACTGTTGTGCCCAAATTTATATATTAAAAGTTATATATATAAATATATAGTCCCCACTATGTCCAGTGGCCTCATTTATAATACTGTGCAGTGACTTTGCGTCAGAGGTGGCTTACAGGCCAAATATAGGATGTGAGTACGCACAGAAATATTTATATTTATAAAACCGGGCACACGCGCGTCATATGCCGGATTCCTTTCATAAATCACAATCCCCTCTAAATGTGGTGCATCTTTGGCGGCATCATGTCACGCCCATAATTGCCCTTGAATAGTCAGTGAAACGCCCCAAAGTAATATTCATCCATACCAACATCATGATCAGAGGGGAAAAAAGGACTTTCACTTAATGTGAAGTTGTAGTTCTTGTCAGAGAGGTGGAAAAGAGGAAATATGTTCGCAGGGCTCAGTGTGGGCATTACTAATGCCAAGAAAGCTGTAGCGTGACAACATGTATCTTGCTTTATTTTGTCTGTTTTTCACCGCAGATTGATCAAACAGGTGTTTGTGTTTGATATTAGTTCTAAGTATGGCTTTGTGAATTCTTCATATCATCAATGAGAGGCAATATTTAGATTTATTTTAAACAATGGCCTCAGTTTCACACGTTTCATCCATCTGCCGTCGGTGTCGTCTTTTCTCAGTTCACCCGTTTCTGTGCGTACGCCTGGGTCTGAGTGTCTGTAGAGGACCGCACATATTCCTGTCAAGTTTGCTTTTTTATAAATCTCAATTCTTGCGTAGAGAGTGACATATACGTCTTCTTTTGTGCGTAAGCAACGTTTATAAATGAGGCCCCCGATCATTTTGATTTATAACCCAGCTTTTGTGCGTAAATTAAGGATGCGTTCACCACATCGTGTCCTGTGTGCTGAGCAGTTTTGAAACACTCGGTGCATTCGGAAGAGTTAAGATTAAGTCGATGATTCACAGTGATGAACTAAACTTGTCAGCAAGGAGAGAGGTTCATCTAGATTGTTAAAGGGGGCAAACATAAGGACTGGGTGCTGGGGGAGAGAGGTAGAGTAATTGTTTTCCTCAGTGCCTGGTACCTCTTGAGAGTACATTAGAGCAGCCGTTGTCCTGTAGCCTAATGAAGCTCACACGTTAACCACACATGTGCTGATCTCCAGGATATCTGCAGTGGTAAGGCTTGGATAAACTGTGTAAAATGACAATCCTGGAGGCTTAATACTCTCTTAGCTGGAGCTATTCCTTTATTGAGCACATGTAGTTGTCGGAAGTATATTCACAACCCACAACCGCTATGCAAGACTATGGCAAGATCTCCCTCACTCTCTGTGCTGCCGTAAAACCCATAGTAATGAACAGGCACATAACACTGCCTTATATGACAAACTGCAATAGCCTTTAGATTAAAGGGAAGGCCACATTTGTAAGGCTGTTAGTGATGTTTGTACTATACAAAGTATGAGCGAGGTCAGTAAGATAAAGAGAAACAAGAAGAAATCTCTCCCACGGGAAGAGGGGTGTGGTGTGTGTGTCTGCAAACACACTGCTTCATTGTTTTGTGAGGGAAAAGCGACAGAACAGTGTAATGACTCAGGGAGAGGAGGGAGAAACATTTTTCCTTTACAAATGACAGAGCCAAATGGAAAGTGACCCTAACAGAGGCTGGATCCACCTGTGGAGAAACTGACTTCATGCAGTTTCATCAGCAATATTGCAGGCTCTCTTAAGTTCTCTCTCATTCTCTTTCTGTCTTCCTCACTGTATCTGTTTGTCTTTTCTGTCTTCATCTCCTGTTTGTCTTTCTTTTGTCTGTTTCTTTGTCCGCCCTCCTTCTCTGTGTCTCCCATTTAATAAAGATAATTTATCTGCAATAAAGTTAAAAATTGAATTAATTATAATTAAAGCTTTTTTTTCTTTTTTACGTAAAATAGGGCTCCAACTAACGATTGTTTTCTAAATTAACTGATTACAGTATTTTCCGGACTATAAGACACACTTTTTTCATAGTTTGGCTGGTCCTGCAACTTACAGTCATGTGCGACTTATATATCAAAATATATGTAATTTAACATGTTTTTAAATGTTAATTCATGCGGAAAACATTACCGTCTACAGCCGTGAGAGGGCGCTCTAGGCATGTGACAACTATATGCTGCTCCTAAAGACAACTGGGAAAGACTGAACACAAACAAAATGCTGCCAAAAAGAAAATCTTATTCTAAACTGCAGGTAGTAAAATATGCAACTGAAAACGGTAATCAAGCAGCAGAAAGAAAGTTTGGAGTGAGTCAGAAATCTGTGAGGGACTGGCGACAAGGTTACTCTGAAATGAAGAAAACAAAGGAAGCTAATCGCCGGCTAAAGAATGGAGCAAGATGGAGGAACGAGTTCACAGATGGAGGGGAGAGGCTTGTCAACGATGCAGTTACGTCTCCACGCTCTGGTCGTTGTTCTGTGTGCTATTGGACAGCTGAATAACTGTTAATGTGTTACGTTAACGTAGCGGACACCAGAGGTGGGTAGAGTAGCCAACAATTGTACTCAAATAAAAGTACTGTTACTTCAGAATAATATGACTCAAGTAAAAGTAAAAAGTAGTCATCCAAATAATTACTTGAGTAAGAGTTAAAAAATTGCTTGGTGAAAAAAAACTACTCAAGTACTGAGTAACTGTTGAGTAACGTCTGTTTTATTTTTTTAACACAAGCATTCAGTCAGACAGACAAAAATACAAAATAATCATCTTTAGGCAAATTATAGTTCATCCAATCAATAAAATAATAAATTAATTTTATTAATTACAAAATAGCTTAAATAAAGAGACTTATCACATCAAATTTGGATGTGTGGTGGTGGTGTGTGTGTGTGTGGTGTGGTTGTGTGTGTGGTTGTGTGTGTGTGTGGGTGTTGTGGTGTGTGATAATTATATATATATATATATATTATTATATATATATATTATATTTCCACTAGATAATTCCTCAAGTTAGATGTTGAGTTTTTGAATGTTGAAATGTTGGTTTGTTTTGGGAGACACAGAAGACATGTATGCTGTAATGTAGCTGCTGTTTGCACTTTTACGAAGGTACCCATGCTTTCACTATGAGGCCGGGGGTGTTCCTCCTCGTCTGTGTCTGCATTGCCGGCGGTTGATTCTGACATTTTTGTTTTGCTACAACTGTAAAGCTAACCTGTCCCGCTGCTGAGATCGAGTATGGTCGCGTGACGAGACTGTACAACTACGTTTGATTGGTGAAACACAGTCACGTGGTAGAGCCTTTAGCGGAGTCTCTCTCTCTCTCTGTCAAAAAAACCCATTAAAATGAGGTGTGTGATAAAAACAATGGTGCGTAGAATACCAAAGAAGTACAAAGAAAAGTAACCAGCTCATTGTAGCCTCATGTAGCAGAGTAAGAGTACAGCTTTTTCTTCTCAAATCTACTCAAGTAAAAGTGAAAAGCAAAGCAAAGGTTAAAGAGATCTCTGCGTCTGTCAGGCTGCGTAGCTCGCAGTCTGCCTGTTCTTTCATGACTTAGTTGTGATCATCGCTCATTTCTCAGGACAGAGAAAATTTGTGTGTATGTCCGTGCGTGCGTGTTAGAATATCCAAAATCTTTTATTTATGAATTTCAAATCATCCATAAAACTGCACCTGACATCTCTTGCCTGTCTTCTGAATTGCCTGTCTATTTTTTTTTTTTTAATATATAGATCTCTTAACTGGGCCGCTGGGTAGCTCACCTGGTAGAGCGGGCGCTCACATGCAGCCCTCTGCTGCATGTCATTCCCCTTCTCTCTCCCCTTTCAATTCTAAAATGTCCTATCCAAAAAAGGTCAAAAATGCCCAAAAATAAGTAAAAACAAAAATTACAAAATAAGTAAATAAAAAATCTACTACTACTACATTTGCTGGCTTTTTATAAATTGTGTGCAGCGTTCCTTACTTGTTTTGACATATTTGCAACCTGTTAAATCTCAAACCTACTGTAGTTGTGTTTTTCTACCTGTAGGCATATGCTGATATGAACAGTAGTATGCAGTATGTTCCAGGATCCTTTACATTAAATCTACAAGATGTAGCAACAATAGGGTGCGTATGTCTTCACCACCTGTTGAGATGATTTTCTGTTTTATACCATTGTGTATGAAAAAAACAAACAAGCAATTTGAAGATGTCATCTTGACTTTGACGTTAAAAAATTGTGACCGGCCGTCTTCAGAGTTTTCTGAACACTCCAAATGATTTATTGATTTTTCAAGACAATAATTGATGATGACGTTAAAATAAAACTTCACGCTTAGAAATTAAGGGCACCTCTGTTAACGTCAGAAGTAATGAATCCAATTTTATTAAACATAACAATAAGCTTCATAGAAATTTAGCGGAGCCACTAAGGAAGACAGTAAATGCACCGTATTAAAGCATCATCTAGGTGATTGAGGGTGATAAGTTTTGACTTAGCTCGGCAGGGGACTGTTTGATCGATCACACTGGTTGTTAGCTTTGCTGCCATGTCGGGGAAATGAAATTCAGCTTTTACACTTTGTGTAAAGAAAACACACACTTCGCTGCCAGCCAGACACCAAGCTGAAGACAGTGTGGAGATCACCAGCTGCTGGACGCAGGTTAATAGAGTCTGCATCAAGTTAAAGCTCCAATTGGTTAGCTGCATGTAGCCAGAGAGTTCAGCATACAGCCCAAAGGTTAATCCAAATTTAAATCGCGACTACCATTTTCTGCTCCAAATAATCACAAAAACTGAAATCGAGAAAAAAAAACCATTAGATTTTGCAAATTTAATTTTGTCTAGTGTTCTGAATGTAGGAAAAAGGTTTAAACAGGAAAAGTATGAAGGGAAATTTCACAGCTCAAGGAGTTTTCACTGTTGGTTTGTTAAACTGTTTTCAATAAACTACATCTTTAATTGTGTTGAATAATTGTAATTTTAATTTTGACCAAAATAATTGTGATTATGATTTTTTTTATAATAGACCAACCCTACCTTCAGTGTGACTGTAATTGTAAAGGCAGCAATACAATTCTAAAGAAGTCTGAAGTAGAAACACCATTCACAACAGAACTGCATACTGTATCCACGCTGCAGTATAATGTTGGTGCTTTATGTACACTAAAGGCCAAAGAAGCTGTTCAATATTTTCCAACAACCTCAGCAAGATAAGCCAGAGGGATGTTAGACATTTTCTAGTTTAGTCTGGAAGTCTGAAGTCAGTGCAAGGCTTCTTGTACATATGGACCTGCTGAGAGTCCTTTTTGCAGTAATTACACTGTGCCTTTTGAGTCGCCTGGGAGAAGAATCGCAGCTCAGACGTAAAATGAGAGTAAATGGGAGTGTGCCTGAAATCATAAGGAGTCCTCTGGAGGCACTGCAGTCTATAATTTAGCCGCCTCTGTCTCTACAGCCAACAGCAGGTTCCCTGTTACACCCTGAACACATCACTCTCCATGTGGGATCAGCCTGAGAAGCATGCTTCTGTGTGTGAAAGAAAAAGCATAGTGCAAAGATTACAAGTATAGTACAGTCAGACAAACTGACCTTCCACTAACTTAGTTGTCCTTGTTTTCAGACTTAACCCCAAAGATTTGTCTGTTCAGATGTTTGAATGACATAAGTTACTTTGAAGAGTACTTCCATCACTGAGGAAAAAAAATCTTAAACAATAAGTGTGTTGAAGTTGAGACTGATTTAAAATCAATTCACTACAAAAGCTGTTTATTCGACACACTTTCACGCTCCAAAACTCAAGTGAAGATAATTACCTCTTCTGAATGAGTCCATCATGTTCCTCCGTATCCTCCTTGGCTGCTAGCAACTGGGTGGAGGAGGGGTGGGACGGTGCCCTTTACATCAGTTTAAATATATATACTAAATGTACAAAGCTCACACTAGCTGGCCGTTCCATTCAGTTCTGATGCCCGTGGGTAACGTTGCTGTCTTCAGTCTCTGTTCTGTGCTGAATATCTGTATTAATTCACTACTAACCACCTGCTTAGATACATTTGTTCAGGATTCATACCTACAACTACCATTTCCTGCCTTAAAGATATTGTTTTAATGCCGTGGATATCATTTTTTGGAGGGAGAAAAGTAAACATCTAATTCACGTATTAGCTGGTAGTTGTTTGAAGTTACCTAAAGACAATTTTGTCCAGGCTACTTCAAATATTGTTATTAAAGAGTTGTGATGAAGACGTTTCCTGAGGCAGATCATTTAACAGTAAAAAACTATTATCAAATATGACCGTAACAGTAAATTAAAGAAAGGTACACATTAAATGAAAAACCTTACTAGAAAATGTATCATATTATTATAAATAACTATAGATTAAAACAAAAATGTTTATATGGAAATATATGTATCAGCAACTTCCCCATATCAAATGTAATCAAATCATGGAAGAATTCACAGTATCTTGGCATTAAGGATCCAATAAAAATTGTGGTTGGATCAAATCCTCACACACCTTATAAACTCAATTGTTAAATCTGACTTTCTTATGTTTTCATTATGCATGTCTGTCTCCATGCTTCTTAAACCATCAACATAACATCAACACGCATCTGTCTGCACAAGTCAGTTCAGCATTCAGGCTCAGAGCCACTCACAGGTCTAATCAGCCGAAGCTGTCAAATCAAAGGCCAAGTGCACTTTACTGGCCTGATTTTCTCTCTCTAATAGCAGCAGGCCAGAGGAATTTGGGTCAAGGGTTTTTGATCTGATAACATCTCTTGTTGTCTTTGATTCTGCGGAAAACGTCTGCAGACCTTCTCTCAGATTGGCTCCGCTGCGTGTCGGCTCTGTGGTCCGCCGTCCAATAGCCACCAGGTCCGTTTGTTTGTGGAACGGCTGCGGCCATGACTGACAGCTGAAGTCATGAGGACCCACGAGATCTCGCAAATTCACGTATGATCGCATAACAGGATGAAGTTTCTATGAGCAGAACCACTAAACCTCTGACCTGTTGACTTCAGGCCTGTCTCCACCCATTATGACGTTTTTATGGTGTAGTGCAGGGAAATATGATCCGCCGTGAGCACTGTGTATTTTATTTTTGAAAAATTAACCGGATGTTTTATTTTGTTTCTGTGCTCGACTTCCTGTCCCGCACAATCTGCCGTGTGCTAAATTGCTGCGGAGCTCTCCAACTGTCACTACCAAAAGTAAGGTGAGTGCAGTTGTGAGTTGCACATGCGTCACTTTGCATCAAGTAGCCTACAAGATGTTAACAAAAGACTTGTGTAATGTCAATACAATAAAGATGGACCTACTTAACGAATTTGGTTCAATGCTGGCTACAAGTTAGCATCAAACACAACAAAGGCTGTCAGTTGAATGGCGTTTCGAGCTAACGTTAGCAATCACCGCCGTTCCACAGTTGGTGGAAATCAGGGGTGAGATGTTAGCCTGACGTTGTCATATTCAGATTCTAGTCAGAATATGAGTCTGATACTGCTTTATTGGGCTTTGATTATGGGGTGTGTTTCAACCACAAATGTCTCTGCACTTAATTGGACAGACCTACAACCAATCAGAGGAATGTGACGCATAGTTGTCAACAGAACTCAACTGCTAGCTACCACTGATGTTAGCTGTTAGCCCAAAGCCCTGGCAGTTTGGAAAACTAATGATGATACATCAACGTTACAGGCTTTACAGCATTCATACATCCCTCGGATGTATTATAAGACAACACCATGGATGTAGTGAACACATGGTGAATTACATCCAGTAGCAACATCCAATATTACAGCTAAAGGACCTCAGGAGAACCGTCATATGAACATGCCTAGTTTAATAACTTAAAGCATGACCTATTAAACACGGACAAGTGTTTGGGCTGGTAAGTTGTTGTACCCCCAAAAAATTATCCTCTGAAATATAGAAGTTTCTGTCGCCATGCAAAGTCTATTGGAAAAGTCTTTCTGGGCCAGTGGGGTGCAGTTCCACCATTGTCCGCTAAGCCCACGGTTGCTTTAAGACATGGCGCCGTTCCTGAGTGCTTGATCTCAATTCTCCAGCGGCTGCCATCTTTCATGGGATGTTTCCCTGTAATAAACTATCCACATATTTTAGCAGCTTCCACTGCAAGGCTCTTGCTTTTATCGGACACAGTCATAATCAAATAGGACTCTGCCGCTTTCTTCCAACTTTTGGTACCGCCATGATGCCATGGACTGTTGTTTGTTGTGTCCAATTTTACATGGAATGACGGAATTTCTGGGTTCCCAGTCATAATCTATAGGAAATGTCACGGTCGGAAAGATAACATTATTGGCTCCATGAACGACATTGCCAAAGACAAAACCTAAGGACATAACTCGATAATTTTAACCAAACCAAACATAGATTTTTTTGGCACCTATAGCACATTGCACATCACCACAAGCCTGTAAACATAGCGGCCTCAATGAAGAAAAGGGAGAACAGTGCAGTGCTTCTTTTTTTTTATTTTTATTGAAGTCATTTAAAAATTAAATCATGAACAGGGTGAATTGAGATTTTATAACAATTAATTAACCTCTCCTGCAGCGCTGCATGCGTGACTTTCCACATCAAACTTTAAAGCTACCTGTCACTCCATCGCATAACCATCCACTAATTGTTTTACTTCTCCTCTGTTGTTCCCTGTGTCCTCAGTACTTTGTCCTGCTGCTGTGTATCTTCCTGTTGGAGATCCTGGCTGGCATCCTGGCTTATATCTACTACCAGCAGGTAATCCCTCTCAAGCCAAAAAAAAGAAGTATTTTTTGTATTTAAATGTATTTTACAATGCACCCTGGGATTTGTACTGTACGTTTGGTAGTACGTGTGGACTTGAGGTTTTTTAACAATAATATGGGTTCCCCCAGCCTGCCTATGGTCCCCCAGTGGCTAGAAATGGTGATAGGTGTAAACCGAGCCCTGGGGATCCTGCTCTGCCTTTGAGAAAATGAAAGCTCAGATGGGCTGATCTGGAATCTTGCAGGTAGCCTCCCCTTTCTCTGCTTTGCCCACCCAGAGAATTTGGCCCACCCATGAGAGAGAGACATCATGGCTTTCAAACAAGCAAAGTGGCAGTTGGTCAAGGCCACACCCCCACCGTCCACCTTGCCCCCCCCTTTCTCCTCCTTAAAAGCTACAGACACAGAAATTGAATTGTGGATTTCAAAAGGGAATCTGTTTTTTTCTTTCTTTTGATATTCTTATTTTTGATCAATTATCCATGTATTGTCACCCTAGTTAAAAAATGTAAACCACTCAAATCTGATGTCGGAGTGTAGCAGATATGATGTACTAAACAAAATCCATAGAGCAGGCTTGACACATGCGTTGGGCCTCTTGATCTGAGCGCGTTGTCAAAAGAGTTAATAATTTTCCACGACAAAACTAGCATGATAAATCAGATTGCTGGGAAGAAATATCAGAAAGCCATCACAAAAAAAACAACTAATAGCAGACTGAGCATATTACTCGTGGTACATTTAGTCCAAATGGAAGGAAAAATGCCTCCAGTAGTACACATAACAAGGCTGAATGCTCTGTGTCAGAATCATTTGGAAGCATTTTGTCATGATTTTGGATTAGACTACACTGAAACAGAGTTGTTCCCTCCAAAAACAAAGAGCAATAGAGCAAAAATACTGCCAAGCACTACAGAATAAGAAGTAGTTACAGAATTCACACAGTTTTACTTACAAATGATTCTTGTCTTCTCTCATGTGCTGTGTGTAAAAACCTGCTGTGTAGAGTTACCCCCGTTTTCCACCGTGCACGTCTCGACTAAGTTTCAAAACGGCGCAACTCAAAAGAGTGTGTGAAGCGGCACTCTGCTCCGCTAACCCACCAGGTCTACTTTCACACGAGCCGGCTTTCGGTCAACCAGGCAGGCATACTATAGTTTGCTTGTTTTTGGTCATAGTCTGGTTAAAAAAGTCTTCTTCTTTCTCTAAATTAACAAAAAGGATAGTTATGGTGTACTGAAGACACATTAAGATGCTCTGAACGGTGTGAATTCTATATTCTTACCAGTGGAGCAGAAAATAAATCCTTTTACATACTACTTACTCTTACATTTTCTTATGTTTAAAATGTAAAAGATGTCAAAAACCAGCCCAAAAAAAAGATATTGCAGCTGTAGAACTTGTCGCCTTCATCTGACACCATTGTTGAAACAGCAGATGCTGTTAAGTTCCTTACCTGTAGAGGGTGCACATTTCCATGGCAACATCTGCAGGTCTAAACTGCTGCTGCTGTTACTTTTCCCGAGCCAGTCCAGGTTGGGCTGATACTGGTTTTAGTTTCACAACCATCGCCTGAATCGATGCTTGAACTCACATTTGCTTGGATTTGTATGTGGTTAATGGCACATGATGCTGTTCACTCACACCCCGGCTGATTTTACTTGTTGAGCCATTTTGAATGTTGAAGTTGTGTTTTTACTTCCCTGCCGCCACAGTGTTTCTTAAACCGTGAGCTCCATCCCTCCTGTTTCCTCGTCCTCTCCTTTCCTCTTTGTCTTTACCTCCCATCTCTCATCTCTTTCCGCCCCACCCTTCCTCTCTTCATCATTCATTCCCTTGATATCTCCTTCACGCTTTGATTTACAGTGGTTTCCCAGCTGGCTTGTTGCCATAGAAACTGAGCCCCCCAGACCTTGCACTCATCCAGTAAGCGTTTTCTGCCGCTGGTCTAAAGAACAAAAAAAAAAACACTGTTCCGCTGCCTTCACCCCGGCTTTATCCTTATCTGCTCCTCCATTGTTAGAACCTACAGTCCATGACACGTATGGTCAGGAGAGCGTTTAAACGCTGTGTGCTATGAATCTCATCAGGAGCAGAGTCAACAGTTCCAACTACTTTCAATTTCTTGGTCTTTCATGCTCTGTGCTGGCCTGAGATTTTAGTGTTGCTGTATGTATTGGGCTGCCAGTGAATATATGTGTGTCTGTGTCTGAACAGTTGAATGAGGAGCTGAAGCAGAACCTGAGGGAGACCATGACCCAGAAGTATCAACAGAGCAGCCATGAGCACATCACCAGGGCTGTGGACAAGCTGCAGCAGGAGGTAAGTGTCTGCATGCTAACCAGGACGGATAGATGGATGGATACATCTACCAGTTATACAAGCCAGAGGTTAATTTAACCGTATTTTTAACACAAACTCGGAAGCGACAACAGGTGTTTATAGTAAGAGTGCAGTTTTACTTTGACCCCAAAATACATTGGAAAACTGGATGTGTTCAGTTATTTGCGTCCACACTGTCACGTTATAAGTGAACCTGAGCTTCTAAGCAGAAGTCACATGGACTCACATGTGATTGGACAGTGCTTTGGTACCCTTTCATCCCATCAGATTAGAGATTTTGGTGATGGGGGCGAGTCAAAACAAATCTGATTCTAGTCCCTCTGTCTTCAGCTAAGCCGGGTGGACTTGCCTGCAGCCTGTGCTGGAATTTAGCCTCTCTTTTGCTTATACTAGTTAGGCCTGGCAAACCCGGTTCCTTTTAAGGATTTGGGTTAGTCCGAGTCACTCACTAAACGGAATCGGGTTGTGCAAGTCGCTTGAATCACTTGAGTCAGTATTGCTAAGAATAAGAAAACTCTGTCCTACTGCGCACACCCACTCGCCACCTCATGCAGCTGCTCACAGGAGAGCCATTTAGTCACGGAAAAGAAAGCCAGACTGTTTATTTACTGTCTTAACTTAGTGTAGCCTAAGCAACAAATAGGACTTAAATGTAGACATAGAAACAGGAACGGAGAAATGCCTGTAGTGAATATATCATCATTATTATTATTATTTTTTCTAATTCAACTGAACATAATACATTTATACACCAAAACCTACATCGACCATCAACCTGCATCGACAGCTCACGAGTCATCACGAGTCATCGAGGGAGTTCTCTAGTGAACTCCATGGTCTGTGAACTTCCGGCTCTGAGTCTACGGGTGGGACTGTCTCTCTGCTCACTCAGTCACCTGAGTTGACTTGTGGAGTTGTTGTTGTCTACAAAATTGTAAGTTATAAAGCTTTTTGCAACTAAGATGGCTAGGAATAGTAGTAGATAATGTTGCAAGAGGTTTGTATGTGCTGTTATCATTTTAGATTGAACTATACTAGGACTCAACTGATCCAAGTTATTATTATATACCAAAAGACTCGCGAGTAGTGAGTCAACTTAAAGACTCGGGTTAAAGATCCAAGTGAACCACGACTCAAACAGGTTTAACCTTTGTGTTTTCTTCCCGTCGACCATGCCTTGTTGTCCTCCTGGGTCAAAATGTACCCGGCCTGTTTTGCCAGTTTATAAAGCATTAAGTATAAATTATCACCCAATTCTGTTTCATCTTCTTAGCCAACTTATTTCCAACCTATTAGCACTAGTTTTGCACTTATTTTGTTTTAACAAAGAAAACTGATATTGAAAAGAGCAAGAGACTGGTGTTATCAGAAAAAAGAGTGACTATTGGAGCTTCTTTGGACACACACCAAATCCCAACTAGTTATCTATCCTCCGGACCGCTGCAGTCTCTTTTTCTTTCTCTATCTTGTTTGTCGGGTGGTGCGCGTGCCCTCTCGTGGTGTGAAGCGAGCGTCCGCACCACTCTCCGACATGCACTCCAACAACCACGGCTGATAGACGGCCTTTTGTACACTTTTGTTTTTTGAAGCGTGACGGCTACCGTAGCTGTAATACATACTTTGAACTGCGTAGCGAGAGAGAGTTAATTGCAATTTACGATCTCAATGCTAGATGGGAGAAATTCTCACATAATGTACCTGTAATGTATTGTCAAAAAACTTTTTTTATATAAATTAGACCTAATTTCTAAGATAAAAAAGCTTATATTTTGAATTATTTTGACTAGCAGTTGAGATCATAACATACTGTATGTTGACGGTCATCAGTTCTTTTGGATTAATGGCTGGTATATGACAATTATTAGCCAGGATATGCAGGTCAAAATCAATTGATGCAACAGTGTTCACAAACAACGGAGAGCTAACAAAAAGGACAAAACTTATTTACGGAAAATTGTCTTGTCCCCATTTAGGAAAATGCACATGTGCAATGCAAATGTGTTCCAACAACAAGTTTACAAAGCTGTAGTTTGAAAAAGAGAGAGATGTGGAGGAGGGAAAGCACAGTAGTGTGATGTAATGCAGGTCTCAACTGTGTGTGCGCGTGTGTGTGTGTTTGGGTGCATTTCTATGTGATGGAAAGCTCAATAATATGATCCATTACATGAGGTAGTTCTCAGCTGCTGTTTGTATGAATGTGTGTGTTGGTGGGGGGATGGGTGTGTGGTGTGTGTGTGTGTGTGTGTGTGTGTTTGTGTGTTCATCTGCTGTAAAGCACAATAGTGCCCCATTGTACCAAAATTGCAAATGCTATAAAATGTAATAAAACACTCAAAGTTCAATGAAAGTAGTTTTAATAATGTTGCTTGCGTAGAACATCATTGGGAACCACCCATGTTATTTTTGGTTAATTTGTTTGAAAGAAACACATCTTTCTATTAAAGAAACTTTGAAAATGGGTCAGATTTGACCCAAAGACAACACAAAGGTAAATACCAGTTGGCGGCACATGAAGGAACGGAGAAATCTGAGCAACAGTCGAGACTTCGCTGTGTTCCTTTTTTCTGCTCCGTGTTTCTGAGTATGAGATGCCACCGGGGATCAGAGGTCAACATTTATTCTTTGTTCTTTCTCTTCAACTTTTCCCTAAACAAAGTTTGGACTTCTCACAGATTCACTTACTCACTTTCTTGCCGAGAGCTTGCTGTAGCTTCTTATTTACCATACAAATTAGTTATTAGTTAGTTATACTAATTACAAAAGTAGTATTGATATCCTCATATAACTATTGGTAAGAAAACAAAGAAGCCCAAAATCTCAGACCAGTCCTTCAGCAAATTACCCAAACTTTTTCTCGTCTTCCTTTTAAAGTGCAGTATTACCAAATGTCATCCGTAGACATACAGCAACACAACTTCTAATGTTTAATATTTCACTTTTATGCTTATTTGCTACCATCAAAAATTCCCCCCTCCAAAGATGTGTCTTTCTCTTTTTCCCGTCAGTTCAAGTGCTGTGGCAGCAACAGTTCCTCCGACTGGGAGGCGAGCGTCTGGATCCGCTCCATCTACGCAAAAGGCAGGAAGGTGCCTGACAGCTGCTGCAAGACGCCCACCGAGCTCTGCGGCCTCAGGGACCACCCATCCAACATCTACAAGGTGGAGGTGAGAGGATGAAGGGTGCTGGGGCTGTCGACGGTGTTGCCTTTTTTTTTAGCGCGGGTGGCTTGATCAGTAGTTGTGTCATGTCTCCGTATGTCAGCACCGAGACTGTGTAGTGTAAGAGTAGCAGAGGAAGAGGATCACTCGTATCCCAAATGTGTTCATAATGTGGGTTTGCAGTGAGACTCCAGCAGCACTCCAACAGCAACTGATGCAACATGAAGACACTCTTTGTTTTGTTTTTTTATTTAGGGTGGCTGCATCACCAAACTGGAGAAATTCATCCTGGACCATCTGAAGATCATCGGAGCGGTGGGTGTTGGGATCGCCTGTGTACAGGTGAGCATAGAACTCTGCCCTTTCAACCGTTGAAATAAATGTACAGCCGTGGAGTTTTCGCTAAATGTTTTCCTTCCCCGCCATCCAATCCCCAGGTCATAGGGATGGTGTTTACATGCTGCCTATATCGCAGTCTAAAGGCAGAGCCGTATTAGGAGAAGCAGCAGAAGAAGAAGAAGAAGAACAGTGTGTGGATGAGGGAGGTAACTTCATCACCGCATGCCATACCCAAATAGCCCATAGGTTCTTTTTCTTTGCTTTGCAAATTTGGCAAGCGATCACATTTCACATCTGAGGATCTCATTTTGGTAAACAAAGGGTGGAAAAACACCCCAAGGTTTCTTGAAGTAATTAGGCTCTCAAATTGCAGTCTGAGCTCCATCTTGAAGATCACAGTGCTGCGAGAAAAAGCCTCAGAGAGAAACCGATGGGAATTTTAACACCGGTTGTGGAAATCAGTGTGGGACTCACTCCCTGGGACTAAAGCATTGTAGTTTTCTCCTACCCCGATTCCCTCAATGTACGTTTGTTTGTGGACCAGGTGCTGCAGCCCGGAGGGCTGTAAAGATCTGTGGAGGGAAACTGGCACTTTGCAGAAAATGTTCCTCCTGGTCACAGCAGCTTTCCTTTCCGAGCAGCGAGGTTTAACAAGCCGAACTCCTTCAACTGCAAAAGCATTTTGTTACCACGTTAACTAGCCAGTCATGCATTTTAAATATTCAGTCGATTGTGGCCTTTTAAACTTTAGAACTATTTACTTTTTATACTTTGTAATGGATTACTCTCTGTAACACTTGAGGTGCTTTCTTACGAGCTATTATTTTTGCCTAATCTGTCTTCATAGTACATGTCGGTGTTTGATCATTTCTTTACTCAAATCATCACGCGTGTGACATTCATGAATCCCGATATGCCTTCCATGTGGTGTAATACCATTTATTTCTGTATGAGCCTCTGTTATCTTGTTCCAAATGCATGCATACAGCAGTCCCACTGATATTGATCATAAGAGTGCCTCATGTTTGCTTCTTTTTTATATAAGGGATTAATCCACTGATGCCAAAACTGTCAAGCATAACTTTGTGTAAGGATCTACTGTATCTCTTCCAGCCTTATTCACGTTTCTACTGATGTCTCTCTTTTTAGATTGTTCTCATAAATGAAGATTTTGTTTAGTTTTCTATAGACCATGAATATATTATTGTATTTAACACATTGGTAGGAAATGATAGTCACTCACTGTTGGCAATGATCTTTTCCTTTGTGCCTCAAAAACGACACTAAATGGATCTGCTGTATTTCTGTCTTGATAATCCAGGAATTATTCTAGTTTGAATAAACATTGATCACTAATAACACTTCTTCTGTTATGTTTTGATTTCTGTTATGTTTGAAGTCAGGCGTCTCTTTGCAACATAAACGGTGTAACAAGCAGCATCTCTATTTTTATTTTATTGATTCAGTGTGACAGATTATGATGAAAAGACCAGCTGACAAATACACCAAATATTTGATGAACTTTACTGCACAAATGCTGAGCAATGTCCTTCACCTCACAGTTATCAGGTCAGGTCATCCCAAAAAAACTGCCAAAAACAAATTACTGTGTAAAGACTAATCCTTGTGCCTTTAACCAGTGGCCCTTACACAATTGGCACCAGCTTACATGTACATTAGTGTATTAACCCAAAGTCAATTCCCTAATGTTACTGTACTGTAGTGATTTGGGATGTGAGCCATATTCTTGACAGCCGCTGCAGGAGTGTATTACCGATTCTATGACAGCTATATGGTGTGTAATGAGAGCTGTTCTGCTGATCGCTGCAAGGCCAGCTCATTTGAACCCTTGTATTGTTGTTGAGAGTGACTGTGCATCAGTGTCATTACTACGAGCAGCAGCAGTTGCCGAGTGCAAACACAGGGCGGCAGCACCCGCCAGCCTTTCACCACCACAACACCACACTGATGAAAACAGCTGGTGAGAGTGTGTGAAAAACACCCAGATGCTATTAAGGATTAACCCTCCCTCCCTAAACACACTCACGCTCTTTCGTAATACAAAAAAGATAGAAAAGCTTTAATGTGGTGTTCCAGGCACCCGGATAGCTCAGTTGGTAGCGCGGGCTCCCATATATAAAGGTTTACTCCTCAGCACAGGGGCCCCGGGGTTTGACTGCAACCTGCGGCCCTTAGCTACATGTCATTCCCCCTCTCTCTCTCTCTCTCTCTCTCTCTCTCTCTCTTTCCCTTTTATGTCTTCAGCTTTCTTGTCAATAAAGGCTTAAAAATGCCCCAAAAATAAAATGGCGTTCAGGAGGGATGGGGGGGAGGGTAATGAGGTTTTTTAAACGTGCACAGAAATGTCACTCACATTAAACTTTGCCTGCTTGTAATTTGTTAGTAAAAACATACAGATGGTTAATCTAAAAACCTGAAAGAGCTGAAAGAGAATCAAATGGCAACTGGTCGGCTCGCAGCTACAGACGACTAATTGGTTTCCATTGGGACGGCTAACAATGCAAATTAAGCCATTTCTCGGTTAGTGAAGACAGCCGAGTGAAACCCCCCCCCCCCTCTGTGTAACAGGCGCACATGGTGAAATGGAACAGAAATGTGTGTGAATTGTCATAGCACCCCTTGAATGGAGCTCTCACAGCACACCTCGTGAAAGCTGAGTCATCCCTGGCAAAATGTGCGTGTGAGGTGTTTTTTTTTTTCCTCAACGGGGGGGGGATTCAGCAGTTAACATTTCCGTTAGAGTGAAAGTAGTCAAGCACATGGCAATTTTAACAGTGCTCTTTTCCACAGAGCAGACATCTGTTGAATGCATGTTGTCTGTCCTGCTCTTGACACAGCCGTTGCCCTTGCTTGTTGCGCGAGTTTGACTTTAAATAGAAGGCAGAAATGATGACAAGCCTTTGAACAACAAGTGTGTCCCAACCAATTGTGCTCTGCTGATGAAAACCATAATAAATCTCCCTCCTCTTTGCCAGCCGTGCAGGCCTCCCTGCCTACTCTGCCTGCTGCCTGCCACACCGGAGGCATGTTAATAATGCCAGGGCATGACATTTCCAAAATATCTCCTACAATACTCATTCAGCACACGTCACCCGCTGCACCTCGACCTGTTGGCCCATCTTGCAGAGAAGTATGTTATTCTGGGAGGTGATTTCTGTGCCCACAGGACCAATGGACGACAGGGACTGTGCGACAGTTTGTCTGCAGCTGGTGACCGTAGGAGGAACATGCAGCCATTGGTTCCTAGGGTCACCCAAAGACAGAGTGCCTCCCAAGGGTACAGAAACGTGTGCGTCTAATTTTAGATATAGTTTGCATAATTTTTCGTCGTCCGGGGACATCTAAGCTGCGGAGGTTAAGAATTTGTTGTTTCTGATTTGGTTTCACAGCAGTTCGATGTGTCATGAGCTAAATGGGTTCCTGTCCTCACCGGGATCGGGTGGAGGTTAAGGTTAGGTAAGTATAGTTATGGTTAAAATTAGGGTTACCTATAAGGAAATGAGTCTAAACCCCAGAGCTAAACACTGCAGTGGTTTCCAACCTGTGGGTCAGGACCACCCAAAGAGGTCGTAAGATAAATCTGCCGGGTCGTGATGACATAGACAGAAGAAACGTATTTTAAAAAATGTTTTATTATCGGGCACCCGGTTAGCTCAGTTGGTAGAGCAGGCGCCCATACATAGAGGGGTACTCCTTGACGCAGCCAGCCTGCGGCCCTTTGCTGCATGTCTTCAGCTGTCCTGTATAAATAAAAGCCAAAATGCCCCCCCCAAAAAAAGTTTATTATTTTATGAGAACAAACTTGGAATATGAACAAACCACAAGAAGAAAAAATGAACAAATAAAACGGAGACAACTCATCCTGAGAAACAACAACAGTCATAATTAAATAAAACGCTGTTTAACTTTAAGTACAAAAGGGCATATGCATAGGAAAAGAAATTTACACAGCAACGTGTTTTACATTGGAACCAACACATTATTCCTTACCTTGAAGTAATGTCAGTACAGGGTGTCCCAGATCTTATTGAACCCGTTATATCTTATAAAATATCTGTCTCTGCAGATTTAGTGTGTTTGCAATTTCTCTTAACCACAAATCAAAACCAAACAGCCATTTTTCATACTTATTGGCGAGAAGAAACATTATTGTCAGCAGCTCAAAATACCATTTTTTATTTTGCTTTATTTATATTTCTTTTGAATGACTGGTTGATTTAATCATTGACTGAGTGACTGTATGTCAACATTTGTGTGTGTACATTACATAAAAACAGGTAGGGATATCAGGGATGCACCTTACTGGTCCCACGGCATGAAAACCTAACTTTATGAAGTATTTTTTAACATTGATATGCGTTCCCCCAGCCTGCCTATGGTCCCCCAGTGGCTAGAAATGGTGATAGGTGTAAACCGAGCACTAGGTATCCTGCTCTGCCTTTGAGAAAATGAAAGCTTAGATGGGCCGATCTGGAATCTTCCCCTTATGAGGTCATAAGTTGCAAGGTTACCTTCCCTTTCTCTGCTTTGCCCACCCAGAGAATTTGGCCCACCCATGAGAGAGAGAGAGACATCATGGCTTTCAAACGAGCAAAGTGGCAGTTGGTCAAGGCCACACCCCCAGCCTCCACCTTGACGCCACCCCATCCCCCCCCCTCAGAAGTTACAGACTCAGAAATGGCACATTCTTAGGAATTTCATTGTGGGACTATATGTGGGTCTATATAAAAGCTTTCAAAGAGCACCAAGGCCTTGGCTCTGTGTGTGTGTGTGTGTGTGTGTGTGTGTGTGTGTGTGTGTGTGTGTGGGGTGTGTGAGAGAGAAAGAGAGAGAAGGCTGGGCAACAGATGTAATCACGAGTCTGTAGATGGCAGCAACACTCTTGGCCAATCTGACTCTATAAAAAGGAGGAAAAAGTATATTGTCTTGGCGGTCGAGGGCTGCCAACCGAAACTGAAATGAATTGGAATGATCCAGCGGGATGAAAAAAAATATCCACTGTAGTCGTAAAATAAATCCATTGGCTTCCAATAGGAGTTGTTTCACTGTCTGCCCTTGTATACCTGTGCACATATGCATACATATAAATGTTTGCTGTGTAGTCACACTCTCTGTACATTTTTGAAAATCAGTCATATGGATATGAGTTTAATACAACATGCAGAAATTGATCAATCCAGTATGAAAAACAGCTTCTACTTCACCCACCTGACTCTGGGTCAGGGATAAGCTTCATTACGCAGCAGAAAAAGCCCCATCCAACGTCACTTCTATACTCTGCTCACATGCTGAACATGACTGAGTATGTATGGCTATTCTTTCACAGTTATCAACAGTGTTATGAAGCGCTGACTTCACATTATTTTTGGTGTATGTGTGTGTATAAGGAGTGTGCTGATTATGTAAGTCATTTACATTTCCTCCAATTTGAGAGTGACTGGCTCAGCGAACTGGGAGACTTTGAGCCTCGGAAGCTTTCAAGCTCCCCTCAGACTAATACTGAGGAGCTGCGGGAAATAAAACCTCTCACTGAGCTGCCTCTCAGCTTTTGAGAGATGTCACTGGTGCATCTGTTGAAAGAAAAAAAAAAAAAGGAGTGACTATAAGGACACACATCAGGGTAAAGCTCCTGTGTGCTGACAAGAGGCTCACATGGGGCTCTTATCCCTCTGCATACAGATACCGTACCGTACTCCAAATACGTCACCACGCCTGTCGCTCACTTGCTCACTCAGGCTCACTTCGGCCCTTTGCTTGCTCCCTGAAGCGTAACGCCTCAACATCTGGTTCTCCATCCTCCTCCTCTTATGGGTCACATCCCATTCAGGCAGAGGAGATCCCGAGTCCTGAGGAGTTTAGACCTTCTCCAAGGTGATTTGACCAGCTGACTCTTGATCTTCCTCGAGGGTTAGAGTGTATCTGTTTGGGGGGTGGGGGGGGGGGGGGGGGGTGTTGGAGGTTCTATTCCCCTAAGGATGGCAGCAGGAGTACAGCTGTAGAGGAATCAGAAGGAGGTGTGGCCATGGCTTTGGATGTGATACAACAACGCAGCAACCCCTACCAACATTTTTGTATGTTCTGCAACTTTGTGTGACATTATCTTGTGACACAATTGTACACAACACCCCAAGAAACACGGTACTCCAACATATAATCCCGTTAGTATTCATGCAACAAATTGTCCATGTGTTGTGCATTACAGTAGATCCTATCTGGTTAAATATCCAGGTCTGAGAAACACATTTCTATATTCGACAGGCCATGAACAAAAACGACATGGTTTAATTTATGACTTAAACCTAGAGAGCTTATGTTTCAGTTTGAACTTCTGTCGCTGAGATAACACTAATTTCACCATACGATTCTTTGCATGAGTTCTGAGAACCAAATTAGAAAGGAGCAAACCCTAACCCTTCATTAGAAAGGAGCAAAAGGCTGTAAATTAAAAGGACAATGTGGTTTTAATTCCCAAATGAAATCTTGACAGAACAGAGCATATGTTCAGTTTGAACTTCTTTCGCTGAGATAATGTTAATTTGACCATCACATTAGATTAAGCCATTACCTTTTTTATAAAAATACAAAAGGCCATGAATTAAAGGGGCAACATGGTTTTATTTGATTTCCCACCGAAGTCTAGACAGGAGAAAGAATCTGTCCATTTTAACCCTCTAAACGCTAATTAAAGCTTCACTACTTTGCAAAAGGTCTAAGAAAGGGATGTAAATACATTAAGAAAGTGATGTAAATACATTAAAAGGACTCCGTGGTTTTAATCAGTAGTGGGAAAAGTATTTAGATCATTTACTTATATGATTTTCCACCAGTCAATGACGTTCACCATCCAAAGGAACGTGCACGTGCATCTGCATCTGTAGAACAGACAACAGGAACGCCCTCTCTCTGGGATTGGCCAAAGTCTCCGGGCTCGATTTTTGGAAGCCGGAAACAGAACCAAGAGCAGGTGCAAAAGTCTAGTTTTCTCTCAGACCACTTGAATTACAACATGTTGAAAGGTTATTGTGGAGTTTTTACCAAGTAACACCAAAATAAACTACCTACCCCAGCTTTAAAAGCTTGAAAATGTTTGTACTTCTTAGGCTAAAGGCATTTTTATGGCGTTTTTCCACTGCATGGTATCTACTCGCCTCGTCTCGACTCTACTCGCCTTTTTTGGTTTTCCATTATGAAAAAAAGTCCCTGGTACAGGGTACTTTTTGTTAAACTACCTCAGTCGAGGTTCCAAGCGAGCTGAGGAGATAACATGAAAACCTGCAGACTGCTGATTGGTCGGAGAGAATCGTCACTAATCACTGCGTCATCATTGTTAGCAACAGATGGGGGGGGGGGGGGGGGGGGGGCACACACCACTGGTGCATGGTAGTTCTGTTCATACTATCCCATTGGTCCACAGTAGATACCACTTAGATACCACAGTAGATACCACTTGGATACCACAGTAGATACCACTCAGATACCACAGTAGATACCACTTAGATACCACAGTAGATACCACAGTAGATACCACTTAGATACCACAGTAGATACCACTTAGATACCACAGTAGATACCACAGTAGATACCACTTAGACACCACAGTAGATACCACAGTAGATACCACTTAGATACCACAGTAGATACCACTTAGATACCACAGTAGATACCACTTAGATACCACAGTAGATACCACTTAGATACCACAGTAGATGCCACTTAGATACCACAGTAGATGCCACTTAGATACCACAGTAGATACCACTTAGATACCACAGTAGATGCCACAGTAGATACCACTTAGATACCACTTAGATACCACAGTAGATACCACTTAGATACCACAGTAGATACCACTTAGATACCACAGTAGATACCACTTAGATACCACAGTAGATACCACTTGTTGCGGAGTGGCTACGCGATTGCAACAAATTGGCAGATACGTGGGCGTCCGCACAGAAGCAACAGAAACCACACACTCTGATAATGACATTTTCACCACGCAATTTTTTTTTTTGTGATCAAATTCTTTTCTGTTTGATTTATTTATGTTGCTTTTTTGCCACGCAGAACTTAGCGGACCTTTGTGCATTCATAAAGATAAATATTACTACACTGTTTATGGATCTCCAATTACAGGTTGTTTGAATATATTACAGGGATAATGACAGGGCATTACTGTGTGTGATTATGTGTATTATAGTTTAAATGTTTAAATGCTGCAGGTGCACTTGATTTATCTAATTGAAAGGATCTCGACAGTGCTGAGGGTCAATGACTACCAGAGAATGTGTATCAAAGGACTCTCTAAAGTGCTTAATAAAATGCTTAGCGACATACTTGGATTAGACCTTGAGACTGTAGATGGGGGTGTAGATATGTTTTTAATATCCTTAACTTTCAATAGAAAATGTGCTCATGCAGGGAAAATCGTAATTAAAGAAGGACCACAGGCCAGGTGACACAAGCTGTTGTGTTGTTATTGGAGCTTTGAGCATTGGGTGCATCTGCACTCAGTGGTTGCTTGAAGTGGAGGAGGTGTGCTGATTGCTGCTTGGGGCTTGTGGATCTATAGTGGCCAATATCTATAGATCTATTGTACATTTAGGTTTAACTGGCCATGCTGCAATCAAACACAAACCAGGAAACAACATTTAATATCTATTTTGGTCTTAATCTTATTCGGAGTGTCTCTCTGTAACACACAAACACACACAAACTAGAGTTGGGCGGTATCCAAATTTTGATACCGTCAAACCTCCTTCTTATTTTACCACGGTATACGGTATTACTGTGACTTATTAAAAATGATGTAAGGCTCAGAGGACCCCCAAAAGCTGCCAAACTGGTGAAGTTGTGTTCTTCTTCGAGAGGAGGTCACCACCTTCCTTCATACTGTCACGTGATGACAACCAAACATAAGCCTTTTTAGGCATTAAATAAATTATATTTAATATTTAATCCTTGTATCCTATATAAGTGCATTGTCTTTTTTTTATGACGGTATTGAAATTGAAACCGTTGCTATTTTTAAGACCCAGCCGTATACCGTATTAACGCCCAACCCTAACACACACACACACACACACACACACACACACACACACACACACACACACCACACACACAGAGGACGATTATGTAAACCCTGCTCATTTACAGATCACTACACACTCACTGTCATTACTTGGAGTTCTACTGTTACGTTGAAAATCAGATAAAAATAGGCTAATTATATTAATTTTTTTTAAAGTAAAAGTTAAAATTCAAAATTAGCCTATTCCAATAGGCTAGTTGTAAATGTCCAGCATTCAAAGTCTTAGTTAAATTGGCTATAGGCCTACTGATATCTATCATATCTCTATCATATCTTGTAGCCTACTTTTTTTTGAAAAGTACAATTTTGAATAAGCTACATATAACTTTTAATTGTATTTCTGCACTGTAGTATTGCTAAAAGGCCTATTTTTTTTTACTTTGGCCTAAGTAAAATATCTGAGTATAGGCTTACTTCTTCTACCTGATGACCACCTGCTGTAGATTGTAAGTTAACATTAACAATAATGCTACTTAATGTGTTAAGTTAACGTTAACATTACCGCTACTTAATGTGTTAAGTTAACGTTAACAATAACGCTACTTAATGTGTTAAGTTAACGTTAACAATAACGCTACTTAATGTGTTAAGTTAACGTTAACATTACCGCTACTTAATGTGTTAAGTTAACGTTAACAATAACGCTACTTAATGTGTTAAGTTAACGTTAACATTACCGCTACTTAATGTGTTAAGTTAACGTTAACAATAACGCTACTTAATGTGTTAAGTTAACGTTAACATTACCGCTACTTAATGTGTTAAGTTAACGTTAACATTACCGCTACTTAATGTGTTAAGTTAACGTTAACAATAACGCTACTTAATGTGTTAAGTTAACGTTAACAATAACGCTACTTAATGTGTTAAGTTAACGTTAACAATAACGCTACTTAATGTGTTAAGTTAACGTTAACATTACCGCTACTTAATGTGTTAAGTTAACGTTAACAATAACGCTACTTAATGTGTTAAGTTAACGTTAACATTACCGCTACTTAATGTGTTAAGTTAACGTTAACATTACCGCTACTTAATGTGTTAAGTTAACGTTAACAATAACGCTACTTAATGTGTTAAGTTAACGTTAACAATAACGCTACTTAATGTGTTAAGTTAACGTTAACATTACCGCTACTTAATGTGTTAAGTTAACGTTAACATTACTGTCTGGCACTGTTGTCTTTGTGCCGCTGGTAGAGTTCTGTGTGGTTAGCTAGCTAATATTAGCAACATGTATTTTAATGTACACTGTAGCATGCAGCAGACTTGCTCAATTGGCATCTAGCTACTTGTAGTGGAGTACCGTTGTAAAGTAGCCTAGCAGAAAATGAAATACTCAAGTAAAAAAAACAAGTACCTCAAAATTTTACTTAATTACAGTAGGCTACTTGAGTAAATGCAATTTATTTTCCACCACGGCACTGTATTAGCGATGCATGAATGTGTCAGCATGTGTTGCAGCAAAAGTGTGGCCAAGTTGAACTACTTAATAGTTTACTGACGGGTAACTTAATCCATAACAATACATCATTTATAGGTTTGTTTATATTTTGTATTAATACTATGAATCTGCGAGGTAACCAGGAACGAATGTGCCCAGCAGGATAATGGCCACACATGGTCATTAATGTGCAACAGGCCTCCATGTAATCAGCGCTCAAGATACTTCCACTAGATAGCATGGATTTCAAAATTGAACTTAAAAGTTAAAGTTTCTTCTTCTTTGCATTGATTAATGTAGAGATTAATATACAATAATGTATATTTTGCATGCATTTAAACCATTCCTCTTTTTTTTTAAAACTGCATGGTTGCCTTGAGTGTAGGCAACCCACAAAATCAACAAGTAACACATACATTTTTATATGAGACTGACGAGTCATCCAGGTCTGCTGATCAATTTATACTTTTGATGATGATGGGATTTAACGAGTTGAAGACAGCAGTTTTAGGTGTTTACGTGAGCTTAGTTAATGTGACGTTCGCTCTAATGTGGTTATTATTATAGTGCACATAAGCACAACAATTTAACTGAGAGTCTTGTAGATCTTAAGTATATTGCCTCAATTTGTTGTACCTCCTGGGTACTTTCCTCCTCTCTCAGATTCAGTCATGGTGGAATATGACATGTATGATATTTCTGCAGATTTAGTATTTTTTTTTTTTTTTTCCTGCCTGAGAAGCCGGGAGCTGTTGAGGCTGTGCCTCCAATCTCAGTGTGTCATTGATGGGAGGAAAGAGATGGAGGAAAAGGTGGTGGTAGAGAGAGAGAGAGTGTGTATTAGAGGTGGGGGTTGCTGGGGCGTAAAAAGTCCAGTACTATTTGTCACCGTCGACTGTATGCCTGGCTGTCAGTGGAGCCCGCCTGCATGCCGCAGCAAAGGCCTCTGGGAGCCCTGTGTTCCGCTGCGTGCATCTGCCAGGCAGGAACCTGAATGCCTGTTGCTACCTCTCGTGGACTGTATGCTCCCTCAGCACGGGGAAGTGTGTTTATGATAGAGAGAGAAGACTCTCAGCGGACCTCTGTGACCTGCAAGGCTAGGCCCATGTAGCCAACAGGGGTAGTTTAAGGGGCCGGCATTGCTGATGTTGTTTTAAGACCTTGTATCTGGACAAATGGTAGAATTGACAAAATTTTTTAGGAGCTGATGATTTAAAAAAAAAAATGTGTCCTAATAATAACACTGGCATTTAGGCTAGGGCCTCATCATTATCATATTTCTCTAGACATTTTGAACAAAGATAGTACTGCGTGACAGAGCGAAGGAATCTGCTTATAAAGAAGTGTTTGCAAAAATAATCATGCAATGAATGGATGTCATATTTTGGAGGGAATTGTTTCTTTCACAATCATTGGTTTTACACTAAAACATTTTAGAAATTTTTCAAAAATGATCGTTTATCTCGTTGATTTAGGAGTTTGAAGGATTTCCCATAGACAGATTTGTTACAAGGTTAACACTGTGTGTGTGTGTGCGCGCGTGCGCGTGCGTGGCGCGCGCTTAATATAGATTTTTTTAGTGCCAATACCTATTTTTTTTCTCTCTCTCATCAGCCTTAGCCAGGTGGTCGCTGAATCAAACTCCCACAAATACCACGCACGGAACCACGGAACAACGTCAGCATTACTTAATCATATCATGTACATTTCAGTACAGTCATATTTCATATTTCTCTGTCCTTGTACTGGAAATGTTTTTAGACGTATTATACTTTCATTCTTGTGGAATTGTTTGTATATTGATGGGGATGGTGAAATTGGCTAACCTTTTGCTGTTTATGAATTATATTGTACCATTGTTCGTAACAGGTACCGCGTACGTACGGATAGCCTACAACTTAACTATTTGCAGCGCCCTAAATACAATGGCAAGCAGTTTTATAGAGGAGGCATTCATATTTTTCATTTGGACCCACAAAATTGCGTAGCTATAGTTGCATCGTTCTACTTTCAATGCATATGGAATATTTCAGCTATCTCAGTTAAAAGGTGCTTTGAAAGTTTAAAACTTACAGTTGTATTGAAGCGCACTAGGGGTGGAGGGGCTGTGCATGGTCTGCACGTGACCTGCTGTATACACACACACACACACACACACACACACACACACACACACACACACACACACACACACACACACACACACACACCTAGGCCAGTGCTTCCTGTCCCCATGATGAATCTGTCCTGACACACGGGTCATCAGCTCAACATGGTAATGAATGAAAGGATTCTCCAGCATGCCAAAGTAAACGGTGATTACAAGATGGGTCTAGGATGTCGTAGCCAAGCTGTCTCATGCATTAAGGTTACATAACTGAGGGAATGGAAAAGGAGATATATTTGTGTGTGTGTTTGTTTGTGTGTGTGTGTGTGTGTGTGTGTGTGTGTGGAGGGGGGCAAGCTCAGTTCATCGTATTCACAATTGCATTCTGACTTTGCTCTTTTGAGTATTATGGAGGTGGCAGATAGCTTCAAAGAGGATCATTGAAAGGTCATTATGAGTTATTCTTGCGCTCATTTTTTTTATTTTTATTTAGAAAAAAATCAAACAGCTTAAATATTAATAACCTTTTTTGGCCAGTCATTTCATTTTTGGTTGAAGAAAATTACCCCAAAAATTAGAGAAAAATGCCTTTTGTCTTTTGTTAGTAAAAATAATATTTTTTCAAAAACCCAATCCACTTTGGCTTTTTTGCTTGATGAATGACTGAAATGATTAATTGATTATCAGAACTGTTTTTTTTTTTCATTTTCTGTTTATTCATTTCATGTTTTTACATTTTTCAGAGCATTTTTTTAAATTCAAAGGCCATTTGTTCTAGCCTTTTATGTTTTTTTGCAGGAATGTTTTCTTTATCAGAGTCATTTAAACACCCACTGTACTTTATTTATGGTAAATTTGAAAAACTTTGGACCATTTTTTTTAAATGTTGGCCATGATTCATAGCTGCAACTCCCGCCATTTTTGGCAGCGTGATGGCAGATCCCGTGGTTAAATTTGCAAGGCCAAAAAAATCAGTAAAATGTAACCGAAGGACTGACATCTTTTTGTGTAACAGCAAACTGGAGAGTTGTTCAGTAATAGCAAGGTCCTTGCCACTTTGTAGGACAGCTTGGGGTTCCCAAATGTGTCAGACAGTGTCTGTTCACATCCCATTAACTTGCTAGTTTAGTGCCTCAGACCGACAACAACACCTCCTGTGTGCTGTTTGTCCTGACTTTAATGCTATTGTAGTGCTTCATTATCATTATATGATAGGAAGCTCCCGTGCCATGTGACTGCATGTGCAGCCAGGGAAGATCCTCGCTTGCATGTGCACATGTGTCGTCTGTTTGCTTCCCCTGTCGCTTTACTAGCTGGGGGGGGTTGACGCTGCCAGCTCTGACTGCATGCAGCTCCGCAGAGAGGTGTGTGTATGTGTGCGCGCGCTTGTGTGATGTTGAGTGGAAAAACCCCTATAACAAGGCTCTGTGTTTAGTGTGTATGACAGAGAAAGAGAGAGTGAGTGGTTATATTTGGATCCAGTGGTCGACTCGTGTTTGGGGGCTCTGTGCTCACAGTTTCCCTAAATCCAATTTTGATTTCATTCCTGGACTCCTTCCAAACAGCAACTGTATCAAGGCCAATGTTTCAGACACCCAGTTTGGACAATCTGAAAGCAGCTTTGAGAAGGTTGCACATGGTGCGTCTGCCCACTGTGTTGCTCCGTTTTTTGTGCGTTTCCAAAACAGTCACTTTTGTCAGTGAGTTATGTTCACTCCTACGGGTATCCCATTCTCCTCTGAGCTGGCAGCGGGCCTTTACGGAAGAGATGGGAAGAGTTGGAGTTTGTTTTTAACCCTTGTGTTGTCCTCCCGGGTCAAAAACGGAACAGAATTTGACATTTTTGTCCCTTTTTCAGACTTTTTTTTAGTTTACACTAACACCACCTTGCTAGTTTTACAGTACTTTTTGGAACTCATGGTCAATAACCCTCATTTATATAGAATTATACTTAATATTTGAGTTAAAAAAGCAGAAATTACGAAGTATTTTGAGTAATAGTTAAGATCAGAGGAACGTACAGATGAGTTTCGTCAGGAATGAAAGTGATCAATTGTATTTGCAAAGAGCGTTGTATGGAATCCAATTTTAATTTTTTTGTGGTAATTTGGTTAAAAAAAGAAACATATTTCAGATATAGACATTTTTTAAAGGGGTCAAATTTGACCCGGGGACAACAGGAGGGTTAAGTGAAACTCTTACCAGGTGGCATAATTAAAGGATCAATGATTTTGAATCACACATGTGTTCCGAGGGAGGGCTGCACGATATGATGAATATATAATAATTATTTTGACTGATATTGCGATTGCAATATGATTCACGATTTTGAAGGGAATGATAATGTCTGTATCATTATTCTCATTTTCATGAGACATGACACATGTTTTGCCTTATTCTGAGGCCAGAGGAGATAGCTACCATGACTACTATGTGTAAATTCTATTGAATATTCTCATTTATCAAGTTTTACTGGAGTTATGTTGTCATGCATTACATACTCAGTCTAAATAATCATTTAAAATTAAAAACCAAAACACAAAAACACAAATTAGCATCTCCTCGGGGCTCCGTCTAAGCCCTCCCCCCCGCCCTCGGGACTCCCACCCACATACGTACATGGGCATCTCTGCATCTCTGCTGCAGAGCAGAGCAGAGAAAGAACCCTAATTTTACAGATACGAAAACGACGCCATTGAGCTCAGGCTCGTACATATGGTAGAGTACACGCAGCCGTGCGAGGAGGCATTTCATTGGTTCTTTTCAAGCAGACCGAGAGGCAGTGATTGGTGGGCATTTTTCTTTTGTTTTCATTTTTTTATTTTTACAGGATTACAGCAGCTACAGATGCAAATCTTTTTCGCTCCCTTTTCAGAGCCCATAAGTTATTTGTTGCTGTAGGTTCCAAGACCATTTCAAACAATATTAAAAAAAGAAAGTATATTGGAAATTCCTGCCTTTTTAAAGAATTTTCTGTGGAGATAGGAACCATAGGAGAGAGGGGGGGGGGGGGGGGGGGGGGTGTGACATGCAACAAAACCTAGCCTGAAAGGAACCTGGGCCCTAGCCTTAAGTCACTAGGCCACAGATGAAGTCATTCCTTTCCCACATCGTCTCCCATCTTCTGACTCTGTCTTCGAGTGTAGCAGCTTTAAAAATAATAACTAGGCTTTTCCAACATATTGTCTGACCTCCTCCTCTAAATTCCTTTTTCCTACAATTGGATGTATTTATGTGCAATTTGTTGTTGGCTCATCTGAGTGCATCCTCCTTCCCCCATGTTGAGCAAGAAAATGACTTTCTAGGAGGGCACATTGCACCGAATCATTCAGTCAACAGTAAAGTGGACTCACACAAAGACATACAGTGTACTGTAAGTATGTACACAGCGCCTCAGGGAAGCTTGCAACAGCATGTTTGTTATATATACACATGGACAGCTCATTATGATAATTCATTGGTCCTGAAATGAGAGTGTGCTCCTCAGATGCTGAGGCTTAGCGTGCCTTTCTCTGCAGTTTAATGTAAGCTGTAGCTCAAAATGTTCTGGTTATCTGGAAGACATTATGACCTGGGGACCAGTGGGTCAACCGCTAGAATATTTTTGGGTCATGTTAGTCTGCAGTGATTTGTTGTTGTCTTGTTCTTGGGTTTCATGTTTTAGTTTTCAAACTGGAAAGGTCAGTTGATTTGAGAGTTAAAGAGAAGGCCAACAAGACATCAAAATAAAAGGAAAACCTTGATCACAAGTAATATTTCCTTTCATCAGTCTGTACAGGATGTGGGAAAAGGAAAAGTGGCGGGCCATTTTTCGCTTTTGAAATTAAAAGAAGCTGCCAGCCGACTTTACTTTGACATTTAGGAGTGAATCAAACGTCATGCTTTATTACTACTGCAGGCATCTTTTTGCCCTCTCACTGAGGATAAATCCAGAAACACACATTTGCATACACCCATTCAAAATAAGACAAACCTATCATCCCGCAGCCACACCTCAACAGTTAGGCAGGAGTCTTCCTGAAAGAGCGGTTGGCTATTAAATGACTGTAATTTGGGTGGATTGGAGCAGCCAACTAATGATATCTATTTAATTTTCTCTAAGCCCGGGTACTCAAATGTAGGTCACAGGGTGATTCATTGCAGAAGCATTCTTGCAAAAAAAAACAAAAAAAAAACGACAACATGGAGAAGCAAAATGTGTGGGAGCTGCATAAACCAGTGTAATGCCTCATTCCATCTCTGTCTCTCTCTCTGTATCTCCCTCTGTCTCTCTTGGTCATTTTTATTCTGTTTGCAGCTCAACGCCCTCACCATTTGTCCACACAAGTCATCCTATATGCCTTGACAAGGAGGGTCTTGCCAGACGCTCATTTGGAAATGGGTTAGGGCTGCATCAGTGACTCAATTGAGATGCATCTGAGGATGTTGGTTCTTGGTCTGGACTGCCACAGTTGTGGGTGACGTGGCTACAGCTTCGATCAGAGCAGAGACGCTTTTCTACTCTTCTTTTCATGTCGACCCGACGTGGCGGCAAGGAAAATTTGCAGTATTATTTTCTACACACTTTGATCCCTGTTGTGCTTCACTGTCAAACAAGTGTTTGTCTTCAAAGTAGTTGTGACAGCTGAACTTTTCCCAACGGTAACATTCATTGAATGTTTCATGCACATAGCTGGTGTATTGTGGCTTTGATAAATGGTGGTATCTGGAAATCTTTAGGCGATGTGAAACGTTTGGCAGGCTACTTCCTTTTTCCGGCTACTTACTGTAAAAACTTTCCTCTGTTGCTTGATGCAGTATGTACGTACACATCCACAGTCCTACTCAACTTGGCCGGTTAACTCCCAGGGCAGTTTTGTCAGGTTGAGCGCCAAGCAGTGATGTAACTAGGCGCCGGCCTCACTAACTAACTCTCAGTGGCAGGGAGGGAAGCCTACACACACAGCCTCTGAGCTGGATGGGACTTGACATCATGGTATGAACCTGTCAAAGCAAAACTCTGTACAGTTTCACGGTTCAGTCGGTTTTCACCATGAAAGATATGATTTGGGATTGAAATTTGAACCAAACATATAGGGATGTATCAAAGAGAGGGAAACGATACCGGTAATTCTGATAATCAATATGTTGTTTCTAGCATCATTTGATCATTTATCAAATACAAAAAGTCTAACTTTGACTGGTTGTAATGATTTTCAGCCTTTCTCTGATTCCCATCAATGTTAATTAAACCAGTAGGGGACACAATAGCTTGAGGTGTTGTTTGGAAACTTGAAATTGAATTTCATCATTTATATATATATATGTATATATATATATATACAGTGGGTACGGAAAGTATTCAGACCCCTTTAAATTTTTCACTCTTTGTTTCATTGCAGCCTTTTTCCAAAAATCAAAAAAGTTCATTTTATTCTCAGTAATGTACACTCAGCAACCCATCTTGACAGAAAAAAAACAGAAATTTAGAAATTTTTGCATATTTATTAAAAAACAAAAACTGAAATATCACATGGTCATAAGTATTCAGACCCTTTGTTCAGTATTTAGTAGAAGCACCCTTTTGATCTAATACAGCCATGAGTCGTTTTGGGAAAGATGCAACAAGTTTTTTCACATCTGGATTTGGGTATCCTCTGCCATTCTCCTTGCAGATCCTCTCCAGTTCTGTCAGGTTGGATGGTAAACGTTGGTGGACAGTCATTTTCAGGTCTCTCCAGAGATGCTCAATTGGGTTTAAGTCAGGGCTCTGGCTGGGCCATTCAAGAACAGCCACGGAGTTGTTGTGAAGCCACTCCTTCGTTATTTTAGCGGTGTGCTTAGGGTCATTGTCTTGTTGGAAGGTAAACCTTCGGCCCAGTCTGAGGTCCAGAGCACTCTGGAAAAGGTTTTCGTCCAGGATATCCCTGTACTTGGCCGCATTCATCTTTCCCTCGATTGCAACCAGTCGTCCTGTCCCTGCAGCTGAAAAACACCCCACAGCATGATGCTGCCACCACCATGCTTCACTGTTGAGACTGTATTGGACAGGTGATGAGCAGTGCCTGGTTTTCTCCACACATACCGCTTAGAATTAAGGCCAAAAAGTTCTATCTTGGTCTCATCAGACCAGAGGATTTTATTTATCACCATCTTGGAGTCCTTCAGGTGTTTTTTAGCAAACTCCATGCGGGCTTTCATGTGTCTTGCACTGAGGAGAGGCTTCCGTCGGGCCACTCTGCCATAAAGCCCCGACTGGTGGATTGCTGCAGTGATGGTTGACTTACTACAACTTTCTCCCATCTCCCGACTGCATCTCTGGAGCTCAGCCACAGTGACCATTGGGTTCTTCTTTGCCTCTCTCACCAAGGCTCTTCTCCCCCGATAGCTCAGTTTGGCCGGACGGCCAGCTCTAGGAAGGGTTCTGGTCGTCCCAAACGTCTTCCATTTGAGGATTATGGAGGCCACTGTGCTCTTAGGAACCTTAAGTGCAGCAGAAATTTTTTGTAACCTTGACCAGATCTGTGCCTTGCCACAATTCTGTCTCTGAGCTCTTCAGGCAGTTCCTTTGACCTCATGATTGTCATTTGCTCTGACATGCACTGTGAGCTGTAAGGTCTTATATAGACAGGTGTGTGGCTTTCCTAATCAAGTCCAATCAGTATAATCAAACACAGCTGGACTCCAATGAAGGTGTAGAACCATCTCAAGGATGATCAGAAGAAATAGACAGCACCTGAGTTACATATGAGGGTCACGGCAAAGGGTCTGAATACTTATGACCATGTGATATTTCAGTTTTTCTTTTTTAATAAATTTGCAAAAATTTCTACATTTCTGTTTTTTTCTGTCCAAGATGGGGTGCTGAGTGTACATTACTGAGAAATAAAATGAACTTTTTTGATTTTTGGAAAAAGGCTGCAATGAAACAAAGAGTGAAAAATTTAAAGGGGTCTGAATACTTTCCGTACCCACTGTATATATATATATATATATATATATATATATATATATATATATATATATATATATATATATATATAGTATATTAGTTCCATACTCATCATACTGTAGACTCTGCACATATTTATTTTCTTCTGTTGGCCTGTTTTAGTGGAGCAGGTGGGGCGTTAAGTAAGGACTGAGATGGATGGAGAGCAGGTTACAATAAACTATTACTACTGGGTTTATTGTTGGGATTATAGTTTACCGGCCTCGACTACCTTTTATCATTCATTGTTTGATTTCACTGTAGTCAAGTTACAAAATATGTTTTATAATATTTTTGAAATAAAATAAATGATATAGGGTAGTATCTGCACCCCAAGGCCTATACTACAAAAAGAATCCACTGATGCGATGGGAGACCGATTTGTTCAGGTTAAAAATACCCAGCATAATACTAAAACTTCTCCAAATGACATCTCTGATTTGATAGATACAGACAGAAGTAGCAACTACCAGGTATGTATTAGGACTTTTTTGTTTTGATTGTCAGAAAGAGGTTTATTGTCAAGTAGGTTCTACATAACAAGTTTTTGTCTTTCCTATTTTGATGCGTAACTGTCAAAATAAACATCGTAAGAGAAAAGAAAAAACTGCAACTCCGATGAAGCCTGATGGCAAAACATGTCATGTTAGTCATTGTTTTGTTACACCGCCGACGTGTAGATGCAGTAGGATACCTGTCCTTTGTATTTGAGGCCGTTTTCTTGAGGAAAGGCGGGAGACCTGGTATACCTCTGTGCTGTCCTGGTGGCAGATTGCCTAAGAACCTTTCATGCTTGTTACTTACCATCTGTTTTGTCTCTTGTGTCTGCAAAGTTTTTAATGAAGAAGATATACTAAAAAACATTGCCTTTGAAAGAAATGCCAGTGGGCTTTAAAGGCGTGGAAAGATCTGCTTGAAAAACTAACTTACAATACGTGACTTACTCTTTTTTTTTTCTTTTTCATGTCACACTGTTTACAAAAAGTAATTTACATTACATGCTGCTTTTTGGATAATTTTAAATATACACCTTAGTGGTCCCCTAATACGGTACCTGAAGTCTCTTTTATATAGACCTTAGTGGTCCCCTAATATGGTACCTGAAGTCTCTTTTTATATAGACCTTAGTGGTCCCCTAATACGGTACCTGAAGTCTCTTTTTATATAGACCTTAGTGGTCCCCCAATACGGTACATGAAGTCTCTTTTATATAGACCTTAGTGGTCCCCCAATACGGTACCTGAAGTCTCTTTTATATAGACCTTAGTGGTCCCCTAATACGGTGACCTGAAGTCTCTTTTATATAGACCTTAGTGGTCCCCTAATACTGTTTCTGAAGTCTTTTATATAGACCTTAGTGGTCCCCTAATACTGTATCTGAAGTCTCTTTTATATAGACCTTAGTGGTCCCCTAATACTGTATCTGAAGTCTCTTTTATATAGACCTTAGTGGTCCCCTAATACAATATCTGAAGTCTCTTTTATATAGACCTTAGTGGTCCCCTAATACTGTATCTGAAGTCTCTTTTATATAGACCTTAGTGGTCCCCTAATACTGTATCTGAAGTCTCTTTTATATAGACCTTAGTGGTCCCCTGATACTGTATCTGAAGTCTCTTTCCCAAAATTCAGCCTTGGTGCAGAATTCCAGCCACTAGAGCTAGTCCCACAATGAGCTTTCCTTAGTATGTGCCATTTCTGAGTCTGTAGCTTTTGAGGAGGAGAGAGTAGGAGGGGGGGGGGCAATGTGAAGGGTGGAGATGTGGCCTTGACCAACTGCCACTTTGCTTGTTTGAAAGCCATGATGTCTCTTTCTCTCATGGGTGGGCCAAATTCTCTGGGTGGGCAAAGCAGAGAAAGGGAAGGTAATCTTGCAGTTTATGACCTCATAAGGGGAAGATTCCAGATCGGCCCATCTGAGCTTTCATTTTTTCAAAGGCCGAGCAGGATACCCAGGGCTCGGTTTACACCTATCACCATTTCTAGCCACTGGGGGACCATAGGCAGGCTGGGGGAATGCATATCAATGTTAAAAAATACTTCATTAAGTGAAATTTTCATGCCATGGGACCATTAAGGTTAATATTTCAAAAACAGGACTGGGCCTTGAATGTAGTATATAATACATAATACCATATATAAAAGTGTAGTGATGTGATGTTTACAGAAATTGATTTTCTAATTGTTTACTTATAACAAGATAATGTTTTAAAGTTTGTACTGATGGCTTGTCTTGTTTTTGAAACTGTCGACCAGCATTCCTGCCACAGTACAACAGACCATTAATATACAATCCAATTAAAGATTTTTATATACAAATTAAAATCCAGTGTGAAATAGAACAACTTCAAACTGAAATTACTGTAGTTTATCAAGACAGAACCATAGCAAAGGCTTCAGCCTATTTAAATTACATAATTATAATTTCCAATACTGTTGACTGTTCTCCAAAGCACAGTCCAGTGTTTCACATTTCTTTCATGACATATTTTTTCAGACCTTCCAGGTTTCCATTAACAGTGTTGTGCATTCGTTTAAAAAGTCTTTTGATGAAAGTTGAACTAAACATATGAGTTTACAACAAATGAAAACGCTCACGGATTGATTTACGCCCATTAAGTTGCATCTGGGCAGTCTCGGAGCAGCTTATAAAAAAACAAAAAAACTGTGCCCTTAGTTCAAAATGATGAGATTAATCAGCGCAGGATTTAAAACCTATGCACTTGCAACTTAACTAACTTTGCTTTACTTCAGGAGGCGAAAATCATAATTCAAAAAGAAATCAACAACTCCTGATGTAACATGTAAACGGGTGAATCTTGATGACAACTGAGCAAATCCAGACTCTTGGGCCAGATCCCCCTTGGAAGCTGTGGAAGAGCTAAGTGAGCCTTGTCTTCTCAAACTAGAATATGATATTAAAACAGATGAACACTCATCCTTAACCTTTAAGAGCACAGTGAAATAACAAAAATACTTTGCATCTGTACTAAACGTTCCGTTATTGCTTAGGAGATGCCAAATTTCCCAAAAAGATTTCTAGTGTATTTCTCTAAAAATCCCTCTCTTTTTTCTTTCTCATTCCTGAACTGAACAAGCCCATCCCTTGTTCTCCACCTCTTGATTTGACAAAGGGTGGGTGAGGGAGGTGTGGGATATGGCCAACAGTTCTCTACAGCTCCCTATTGTTCTTTATTCACTACTTTTGCTTACTTTTGAGAGATCCAATTCCTTTCTTAACTATACCCCTGTCCCATATTGCATTTCACTCAGAAAAATACTTCACAATATGGAAGATAAAGATGCCATCATTGTTGTTTCACCGTGACTTTAAGGAAACACAGACGAGAGGGTCAAAAAGAGCATGGATGAAACGAAAACCTCTCAGCTTTGTCTCCTGGCTAAAGTTAAGCCTTTCCATAACAGGCATGATCTAGAAAAGGCGATTCATGCTTTTATTATTTCAAGGTTGGATTACTGTAATGCTCTTAATGTTGGTTTGGATCAGACCTCCATCTCACGTCTTTAACTTGTACAAAATGCTGCTGCTCGTTTTTTGACAAATACTGTACATCTAGACGTGCACACATCACTCCCGTTCTCTACACCCTACACTGGCTCCCGGTGTGAATGGAATCGGTTTTAAGATTTTATTGTTTGCATGGCCCCGGGGAATTGGACTATGGTCTGAGATTTTAACCCTGCTAGAGCACAACCGGTCCTTGCGGTCTTTAAATCAACTGGTTTTAGAAGTCCCAATGTGAAGGGGGGGAGTGATCAGGCTTTTGCGGTTGCTGCCCCGAGATGCTGGAAGAAGTTATCCCCTGATATTCGAATGATTACAAATGTAGCTCTTTTTAGGTCCAAACTCAAAACTTATTTGTTTAGAATGGCTTTTAATACCTAGTAGTAGTAGTAGTAGTAGTAGTAGTAGAAGTAGTAGTAGTAGTAGTGTGACAGTTTCCCTCTCCTGGTTCTATGTAACCTTTTCTGATTTTACTGTTTTCTATGTTTCATTCTTTATTGTGTGATATGTTGTTTTATTCTTGGTTTCTGATGTGAAACACTTTGGATACCTGCTGGTTACTGTAAATAATAATAATAATAATAAATTGAATTTGTATAGCGCTTTTCCCGAGCTCAAAGTCACTTAACAGGGTAGAGACAGTGTTTGTTTAAAAAAAAAAAAGTGCTACATAAATAAATGTTGATTGATTGAATAACCACTATATAAACTCCATCTACTGATTAATACTAGAACTGTGAAAACATACATTTTAAATAAAACTTGTATAGAAAATCTAGGAGAAACACATTTGCTATTCTAAAGCTTGTTAAAATGGGCAGCAGTAAACAGGTGATCTGTAGAAAATGGACTAAAACATGCAAAAACAAAGAGTATGGTCCATTAATTTCAATTTGACAAGAAAATCATGGTCCCAGGACAAGTTACAAAATTACTCTTTGATTAATATCTAATAGTATAAAATAGAATCACACTGTATTTCTGGATAGTGTGGCTATTCAGTAACGCAAACAGAACTCTTTTGCCTCCAGGCATAACAAATAAATCAGCTCGGGGTCCTAATTATGATGAGGAATTTTGAAATTCACTTTTTTTTTTTTTAAGATTATTTTTTGGGCATTTTTAGGCCTTTAATGGACAGGACAGGTGAAGTTTTTGAAAGGGGAGAGAGAGGGGGAGTGACATGCAGCAAAGGGCCACAGGCCGGATTCGAACCCGGGCCGGCTGCGTCGAGGAGTAAACCTCTAAACATGGGCACCCGCTCTCCCAACTGAGCTATCTGGGTGCCCTGAAAGTCACTTTATTGATAGTTTGGCATCCTTTTAAATATTGCTGATGTTCAGACCAAAAGCAATTAGAGCATTGTATGAAAATTGATGACTGAGATACAGTAGATAAACCTTGAGTTATATGTGCTTCTTTCTCACAAAGTTGACTTTTATAATTTTAGAATTGCAATTTGAATCAGCATTGCTAAAATCAAAACATCGCCAACCCGTCTTTTGTTCCAGATCACATTTCACCAGTGTTTAGTTTTATCAGATCCCCCCATTCTTGTGCAATAAGGCAATCTGTGGGTTTTAAAATGCTGTCAGAGGACACAGCGCGCAGATTAATACAAATTGTCACTGCTGGACATCTGCCTCTTGTCACTTAAGCGTCCCCTCCTCCCTGTCTAATTTTGTGGGGTTGTAACATTATGTCATACACATCATTACAGCTACATTACAGCCTGATAGACCATTTTTATCCTGCTGTGATCAAATTGTTCTGGATGTGTCTGAAACAATGAATGATGATATAACAATCTGGGCGCCGGCCACTTGTCCTTCCAAAAATCAATTGGTATTTGGCCAGAACAAACGCATGCACAGAGAATCTAATGGCCAGAGCTCCCAGTCAGCTGAAATGTCAGTTGTGGGGGCGTATTTTAAAGCGCCCATATTATGCTCATTTTCAGGTTCATAATTGTATTTAAAGATTGTACAAGAATAGGTTTACATGGTTTCATTTTCAAAAAACACCATATTTTTGTTGTACTGCACATTGCTGCAGATCCTGTTTTCACCCTGTGTGTTCAGATCTCAGCTGAAGCTACAGAGTGAGACATCTTACTTCTTTACTATCTTTGTTGGGAGTTGCACAAGCGCAGTAGCTAGGTAATAACATCAGCTAGCTACTGTTTTTCCAAATTTGGCAGGATTACCTGGGAGACTTCTTCTAGACGAGGGCACACTTATGGAATACCTGCAGAGCAGGGACATGGAAGTAGTTCTTTTGGAGATTATGGTGAACTAGTGTGTGTTGCAGCAGTGTTTTGCCATTGAGAACGAGCTAGCATGCTAGCGCTGGCATGCTACGGTTAGCCACTTTGTCTCGGCTAGTTACATAGAAAGCTGTGCAGATTTTGAACATCTTACCTGAAGACTGAAGGCAGAGGACATTCAGAAACCTATATCTCATTTAAAACAGCATGGATGTTTTTTTTGCGTGTGTTTGTATGCGTGTGGAATCACCAGAGGCACAGAATAACACCCAAAATCCCAGAAAAAGGGTTTTTTCCCCCATAATATGGGCACTTTAATGAGTGCCTTTGTGCCTCTTAGCAGACACAAAATGCAATTAAAATTTCTGTGCAACATGAACGGGGCCCTTACATGACAACAAGATGCGTTTTCAACTCAGACATTGTGAAAAAAAAAAAAAACGTTTAAATTCAAAGTTTGTACTGTCAATAACTTTGGCTCGATACAGCCGATAGCTAGCTCTGCACGCTGCGTCCAGGATGAGGGGGTTCAGCCAGGTTTCGGTGCTAATCATCACGCAGCTGCCAGCTCATCCATTTTGCGTGCAGTGGAGGTCTGTGGTAGTGTCCATAGCCAAGCTAGCAGGCCCAAACAATCCATGCAGCGCCCGGTGGTCTGGCTTTGTCCTCCAGAGGACAGATCATGCCTTGGCAACGACAAATTGTAGTTTATTTCCTCCTCCAAAACAGGGAATTGAGCACTGTATTGGTTATAACCATATCGGTGACTATGTAAATACATGAAAACGGTCCATAGGATGCCTGTGGATCATCCTCCTCACGACATTTTTAAACGGCATTTTTAATTAACGGCATTGCCTCCATGATCAAGCTGTAGGGGCCGGTGCGTCCTGCCCCTTCTCTCTGCTGAGCCCCGTTCACGGCTTACCAACTCATGCCCAGTTCATACTAATCAAATGAACTGGACTTGAATTGCAGTCAAATACGAAAGCCCCCTTCCCTGACTGCGAGATCTGAGGATCAGTTAACCATAGTCCTCAGGAATCCACCGGCATTTAGAACTCCAACGCAAAGAAAGTGGAAGGTAACCGACATCTGAATGAAATGAGAGTCATGCGGTGGAATTTTCGGCAGCACCTGAAAAATCTTAGAAATGAAATGTTGTTAATACAGACTAGTGTGGGCCACAGTGGCAGCTCTACACGGAGGCCTAGGGAGGCCCGTGCTGTTGTAGACATGTCCCTGACAACCCTTGTGCCCCCCCCCCCTCTGCTGACCAACTAAAAATAATTGTGAATTAATGATTTTACACGCAAACACCAAAAGTGGAACTAATGTGTGACGCAACGTTCTACATGGGTAAATTAGAAGTGCGCATCCAAACACTATTGCCTGCCTGCGATGTGTGGTGCTGCTCGGAGAATGAGACACTACTCTTTGAGAAAGGAGCTCCGATTCCTCCTGTTGCGAGAGTTGAAGGTAAGCAAAACAGTTTTATATCATAAGTGACTTGTTGTTCTTGCACATAACCGTGTTCCTTTTGTTCCTCACGCTGATAATGAAATCATCTAGTAAATGCCTGGTCTTGATATGTTTAGAAACTTTTAAAATCATAGCGACTATCCAACGGTCAGTATCCTTGTGATAACAAACCCATTTAGTAGAGAAGTAGAGCAAGCAACAGGCTATCTATCTATAAGTAGGGAGGGATGGTTAGGCAACGGAATGTAATGCATGCCCCTACGTTTTTCTTCTTCTAATAGTTATCATGAAACGAGGAAGGGACATGGCGTCCTTTTTTGCCCCAGTAAACAAAAAAGTGAGAAAAACCGCAGTGAGAGAAACAAATAAAGGAGTTGAGGAGCAGGATGAGGGAGAGGAGTTGGTGGAGGTTGGAGAGAGGGGATGTCATGCAAGTGAGGGCTCTGACACAGAGAGGGAAATTCCAGAGGGTGAGAAGGATGAAGAAGAGGGTGAGGAGGATGAAGAAGAGGGTTAGGAGCATGAAAAAGAGGGTGAGGAGGATGAAGAAGAAGGTTGAGAGGATGTAAAAGAGGGCGAGGGGGGAAGAAAACATAGAGGGACAAAGAGAGGAACAGCAAGTGGATCCATGTGGATCAAGTACTGCATGAAGGTTCTTACTATTTGCAAAGCAGTGCAATTACAATTTCATTGTAGGTCCACAGTGTGTCCTAAAAATTTAGCTTTGTGCTGTAAATTCTTTTTTGTTTCAATATGGCTCCGCTTCTTTTTTAAATCAATGCTTGGCCTTCATTTTGAAATACATGCAGATATACATGCATACGTAAATACATGTTGTAGTTGTGCCCTATGTTTACTGTACATCTTTCTACAGATATCAGCAAGTCTAAGAATGATGGCGCTACCAGTACAGCCCGACTTGGGACAGAAGACGGAGCTTAGAGCCAAACTGGTATAATCTTCATCCAAGGCTTGAGTATTCTGTCTTGATGGACTCTACATATTGCTATGCATCTAGACATTTTTCATTTTTATGGCCCTATCTCTCTTGCACCTGCACTCAAATAATAATAAAAATAAACAATAAAAATAAACGTTTATGATTTTATATAAAAATGAAATAAAGGACAATATAATCTTTAAATATCAATTGTTGCCATTTCCGTGCCCCTCCGGTTGAACACTGGCCCCTCCTTGACCCCCCCTAGTAAAATGTACCTAGAACCTCCACTGGTGGGCCATGACTATGTATGAGTTCTGAAAATCTTAATTATTAAAGTAGTGACCAGGTTGTTGAAAGAAAATCCCTTTCTAGCCACTTTTTTTAGTGCACCTTACGGACTATTAGTACGTTATGTTACATCTCATTTCGCTGATGCTTTTATCCAAGGTGACTTACAATTGCTATATATCAAAGGTTGGACACCTCTGGAGAAACTATGGTTTAAGTGTCTTGCTCAGGGACACATTGGTTGATGTATCGCAGTGAGAATTGAACCCGGGTCTCCCACACCAAAGGCATTTGGTATAGCCACTGCACTATCACCACCCTTTATTATAAATCGATTAGTAGATTAAAAATCTGAGCATCCAGTAATAATAATAATTATCAGTACTTTTTTTTTTTTTTTACAGAGACAAGTCACATCCAATATCTGTAAGGGAAAAACATTCACAGATAAATATGAATACAAACTAACGTCTTACTTAGAGGTGAAAATTACAAATCACTGCTCTGTGGAATCATTTTGTTCAGTCAGTGCAGTTTGTTCACTTTTTATGAAAAAAATATACCACTGCGTTCACACATACAGATACAGTACATGTTGTATTATTATTGTATTAATGTACTTTTGTATGATACTTTGTAGCAACTCAGACATTACTATTAGTAAAAGTAGTAGGCAGTGTCTGGTCTCTCATTAATCTGTAGCTCTGTGTTACGTTAACACGTAGTTTACAAAGAATAGCTTTTGTTGGTAGTGTGCTTCTGTTTCTGTGGAAATCAAAATGAGCGTGGTTGGCTTGTTATTGCTTGTTTTGTTTCAGAAGACATTTGCATAAAATTAAGTCTTTTGATACTTTCTCCTGTAGTGTCACCTGGCGCCTTTTCTATCTCTGTAGCTCAGCTGTCGGCACAGGGCTGTAACACCATTCACAATGAATAGCAGCCTATTGCTGTCCCAGTTTTCGGTGTGTTTTAACGGCCCATAAGTGAAAGGCATCACCGTTCAGCGCCTGTCTTCAGCTTAGTAGTACTTTCAGTTTGTTGCTGGTTCAAGCCGTTGCGTTTAGGACATTCTTATCCTGTACAACCTCCACTCAGGCCTAACAGTTATCAGATCATGTCTGCAGATGTAATGTCATGTTTTACCCCGGGCTACCTGTCTTCTCAGCTGATAAGCACTGACTTGTACTGTTTACAATTATGATTTTGGATCAACGTTTTATTTATGTTCTGTGACTCACAGGGTTTGAGAGTAAAATTGTAACGGTTTGTGCAACACCTCACCAAAGCATATTAGGCATTCTGATTGTTCTGACAGTTCTAACTTCTTTACATGTCACAGAAAACCAAATGTGTGCATGAATGTGTGCTATTTAAGCATTAGCACAATTTTTACAGTAGCTATTTATATATCACAGTAAAGCATGGCTATTTTTGTACCTAAAAGAACTAAATTACGTTACAGTTTTTTACAATTGCTATGACAATTTTTTCAATACTGTAAACTTTTCGAAACTCTTAACGCACCAATACAACTACGACACACAGTTGACAAAACAGTTAATTTCATGCTCAAAATCACACATTGTAACCTCCAACACTAAAGTTAAACAACACAACACACTGCAAAAACACTGCAAACATGTCTCAAAATCACATAATTCTTCCAAAACACTAACACGTGTTCTCTCCCAACAGGAACATTTAGTCATAGCCCAGTGTCATAAAAACACTAACATCAAGTGGAACTACAGGAACTGCATTGTACAATAGACACTATATTATTGATCATAGATTGTGTTTTACACTGCAGATTCTCTTGAAGCCTCTCTACATTTTTGTTTTGTTGGGTTTAGTAAATGCTGAGTTTTGTTTCCTTTGCTGCAGAAATTCAATACAAAATACGAATGAGCCATTTCAGAGTAGCTTTATAGAATGTATGGTTTATAAAAAAAAAGAAGAGACAGAATTGTTGCAGTAAAGGCTCTATTTGCAACAGGATAAAAAAAAACATTTTATAATGAGGCAATACAAAATATTCAAACAGAATATGCCAAAGAAAAAAATAGTCATATTCTAATCTGCCCGCATTTTGCATTTGGCCACATTTTCTCATCCACATCACACCTGATATCTTCTCTCGCAAGGCATCTTGGGAAGAATCTTTTGGCATGCCTTAGCCACCCCTGGCAGAGTTCAGCTGTGATGTCTTGGCATGCAGCATCCATTGCATCCAGGAGGGACAGTTGCTCCTGTTGACGATGGTCAAAAACCCTCCATCTCCAGGCTGAGAAAAACTCCTCAATGGGCTTGAGGAAAGGGGAGTAAGGGGCAAGGAAACGGGACATCATCCTCGGGTGGGTGTCAAACCAGGCTGTGATTGTACAGGAATTGTGGAATGCCAAATTGTCCCATGTGATCACATATATTGGCGAGTGGTCTCTCACCTGTCCCCTTTCTGCCTCTGGCACCTCATCTTTCATACAGGCAAGGCAGCTTTATTTGTACAGCACATTTCAGCAACAGGGCAATTCAAAGTGCTTTACACAAAATCATAAAATAGATAAAACACAATTGTAAACTTGAGACTACCTTCACACTAATTAGTCAATGTTAGTGCTACCTTTCGTGATCACCCTCCGTGTCACTACCCTTCACAACTCTATTTTTAGCGACGTTACCTCTCGTCTCCTTGGACTCTTCTTCACACTAATTAAGCCAATTTAGTGCTGCCTTTCGTGTCTATTTGACACTACACATTCACACTTTTTCTTTGAAGTGCTACCCTTTGAGTCTGTCTTTCTCTGTATAAAACCCTAAACCCTAACCCTAACCCACTTGAGACTACCTTCACACTAACTAGTCAATGTTAGTGCTACCTTTTGTGATCACCCTCAGTGTCACTACTACCACAGGTCTTCTAATAACAGGACAAGGCGTCGGTGTTGTAGGGGCCAGTCTCACATTTATACAGGAGTGGACTGCAGCCGGAGATTGCAGCGCACACGGTGATGTTGGCTCCTCTCTGGCCCGGCACGGAAACTGTGGCCCTTATTGCCAATAATGTGTCCTCCACGCTGACGCCTTTTTGCCAAGTTCCCCTTGTCAATGTAGATCATTTCATGTGGGACTTGATTGGTCTCCAACTCCATAACTCTTTGAACTTAGTAGTTTACTGCCAAACCCACTCTGTATAGTACAGTAATTGCTGTATTGCATAACCTTACCAGGACGTATTGGCGACAGAGTTCTTTGATGCACTCACCGTTCCTTTCAAAAGGAACTAAAGGTGTTTCATTCTGACTCTGCGTTTAGCCAGAATCTGAGAAATGGACGTTATGCTGATTGCTTCAATGTTTCCAAAGACCAGGTTGTCCTCCACAACTCTGGACTGAATGTCCTTCAGTTTTATTTCATTGTCAGCAATCACCATGTTGACAATAGAAAGTTCCTGTTCTTCATTTAGGAGCTTTACTCTGCCGCCTGGGGGGTGTAGACATTGAATCCTTAAAGAGAGAAAAACAGTTCCATGTTAGGACCGGAGGCATACTGTCACTGTAATACATGGTAAAATGATTTAACCTTAGCAGTAGGAGGAGCCCTTGGACGATCTCCTACCTGTTGGTTTCTCGAAAAGTCCGGACGTTTTAATGCCACTGTGTCCCAGAGGAGATTTGGCTGTACTCGTTCACCAGCTTCTCTGTATGGTAGCCCATGGTTTATGACATGGTCAATGATAGTATCTCTTATTTCATCAGTTACCCTAGCTCTGGCCCGTCTTTGAGCACCATCACACATTCTGATTCCTCTCCTTCTCCCTTGTCCTCGTCCAGGCGTTGCTCTTGTTGTTGTTCCACTCCTCTCCCTTGTCCCAGCACTCGTCTTCCTGTCCCTCGTGCAGGCATTTTATTTACTTTGTTTGTGTTGCTCTATATTGTTTGTTTTCCACACAAGATCAGTCAAAATAGGTCCTCTTTTATGTACTACCATATGGTCATGCAATTGAAAGAACCTCAACACCTGAGTGTCTTTCCAAGACGGGAATCAGCTGCGATTGATCTATTTGCATAACTTCAATCAGCTTTTTCTCTCATGTACAGTAACAGTGGAACACAATACAATGCAGGGGATATACTTGTGTTTCAGTTTACAATATGAACAGCTGTTTTTTTTCATTTAGCCTATAAGTTGGGTTTAGAACATGATGGTATCTGTTCTAAATTACAGTGTGGCCTTTGTACAGTGTATTTCTACTGTTAGGGTTGATTATTGTAATTCATTAGAGGATTATCCTTTTTGTGTTTGTTTTTTTGTCTTTTAGGTATAATTTTTCTAGTTTTTCTTTTCTAGTAGTAATTTACCGTAGCTCTTAAAACCACGATGGTAGTTTAACACCCAATTTTGTAACTTTGTTATACATCTAACGTGATCTAATTTAAACAGTTCTAATTTAAACTAACGGCATCAAACACAACACAATTTAACTCAAGTATAGTTCAAGCTTATTTTATCCTTTTGTTAATAATGTTATCTTACTTCATCTAAATAATTCTATTGTAACCCAAATGTACCAGTCATTCAAACCAACATTTAAGGATCAGTTAGATACTTAATCTGACCCTAATATAACTATAATGGTATTTTTAATCACAAAATAAAATTTAAAGATAATTTTTTGAGCATTTTTTAAAGGCCTTTATTTTTTTATAGGACAGCTGAAGACATGAAAGGGGAGAAAGAGGGGGAATAGCATGCAGCAAAGTTGAACCTACAGCAGCTGCATCAAATGCAGTCCAATTGAATTCCATCCTTATCCGTATTTCATCAAACCCTAATCTTATCTAATCTAAGATTTGGGATAAAGGTAAAGGGTAGGCATCAGAACATCTTGATTTTGGCACAAAATTGTAATAACTGCAGATCTTTACAGTCTGATTAATACTCCGTTAGTTTACTTTTATTTCTTCTTTCTTTTTCATGTAAAAATAATATGCCAGCACAGTGCACTGGTCCACTGTGTTCACTCTTTCCAGATGCACAGTTTTCAAAGCTGTCGTGCATGTCTGTAAAAACAAACGTGGGGTGGAAAAAGCTACAGTGCTGAGGCTGCCAAATAAACTCGATGAACGAAAGAAGAAGTGTTGCCCAGTGTCGTTCAGGTGTTGGACTGAAGCGCCTGTTTGGAGTACTCGGAGTGACATCATTAAGTGCATGAGTCAGAAGGCCCAAACTGTGAATGCTGGCTTTAGGACACCATCAGCCATTCATCCAGACAGCTGGAGGTGGCTGTGCGACAGTGTTGTGGGGAATTGTACATCCTCAATGTGCGACACTTGGGCGGACTCTGGAAGATAAATGATCGGACGTGGTTATCAGCTTGTCATGCTGATTCTGGGGCATGTGGGGCTCCGTCGGCGCCTACAAGACGACTCGCTGCACAGGAGTTTTTAGCAACATGTACAGTACTTGGATGTGACGTGTCAGCTTTGGAGAATAATCTCACACGAGCATTCTGAATATGACGGAATCATAGGGAAACCAATTGTTTTACATAACCACAAACGCCTACAGGCTATGTTGGGCAACAACTGTGCAACTATGGATCCATATAGGAACTTCAGATGCAGCAAAAATCTTCTGTAACCTGTTTTCCTGCAGTAGATTATCACCTTGTGTTCTTTTGCATCAATATATTCATCAGAATAGTTATACTTTTTGTTAAGGACTTCATTTATTCAGATTTCATTAAACATTTAGCTATACTTCAGGCTTTAACATCATCATCTCTCATTCAACGCAGTTAATGGACCGTGTGCATATAAGCTGTCAGCTCTTTGACTGGTTATGTTTTCTTTCCTTGCTCTGTAAGTGTTAAAAAATGATTGGCTGTCTTTCTAAACACGCAACCAAATAAAACAAAACCATACTCAGGTGAACAGACTTCAGTCAAATTTCATTGTTTATATAAGCTATTTAAATGATTTTTATAGCATTTGGAGTGGTTTGTGATCATAAGAAAAAGCTGCAGCAGTGCATTCACGCGTTTACAGATGTGGCTGGATGACGTCCGACTATCAGCTGCCAAGTTGCACCACAAACACCTTTTCTTTTTCCAACTAGAACAAACCAATATGTGTGTGAAACTGACAGTTTTTTATCTGTTCTTCATAATTATTGCCATACACTTTGGATTAACCCAAGTTTTAAGTGGTGTATCACAGTGGATGTTTAAATCCACCAGTGTATTACACCAGAAATGCTGCATTTCAAAGTGTGGTTTGATTGGAGCTGAGGTATGACTTGCTTTAAAAACATTGTCCGCTGTTTGATCATCTCGTATGTGTGTTGTTTAACCACAAACTAAGCATTTGAATTGGTTTTCTTTGTTGAATGCTGGTACAAATGAAGACATCCACCGTAGATACAAAACAGTAGATGCAACATTACATCATAACTAATGGGATAACCGTCGGCCATCTTACCTGATTATTGTTTGCAATCGCCACCTATGAGCAGCAACTATGTGGTCAATGGTACAGCACCTATTGCTTTATCAAAAGAACCAAAGACACCAGGGAGGCTGGCGTCCCTTTCCACACGTCAGTAGAATAGATAAATATTTTTTTATAGGTTGACTAAAACTATAAAAAAGGTCCGTGAACTTTACCATTAGTTGCCACTGGACGAGCTGGGTGCTAAGTCAAAGTTATTGCTGATTTCTCTCAAGTTATTTATAACCAGCAAACTTTGTTTTGTTAGCTACGCTAACTTAGCTCAAAGGTAATATTTAGTAACGTTATAACAAAGTTATTACCCTAACATTTGAACACTAAGCTGTTGAGTACATGCCAATCAAGTGTAAACATTCAACGTTTTAACAACTAGGAGAAGTGTTCTTCTTCAATCCTAAATCCCATTTCACTCAAGAAGACAAAACCAGCAAGCTAATTCACACTGAAAGTAAAGCCCAGGCAAATTAACACAACCGTAATATTAACTTCATCCTGACAGCAACATGGAACACTAACAACAACACAATCAACATGAGGCAACGCATTCTCATTAACGGGTTTGTATGAAAATCGCACGAAAAGCTAGCACACAAAAAACTAGTGTTTAGCTGCTACAGCGCTCTGCGACACCTGCTACAGTGCTCCGCATGATGTTCCACATGATGCGTGGTGCTCTGCAGCTTTTAGAACGTATGGTACATGAGAAGAGGCCGACCGACGGTCACACATCACATCTAGCTAACCCAAAATTAGCCACCTTCTGCAATCTTCTGTCATCATATTAATGTCACTTGTTGTCAATTTATAAAAATAATCCATGTCTTGATCGGGTAAAGTACTTGTATTTGTATTACAAGTATTATATTACTTATATTACAAGTATTTGTACTTGAGCAGTTCAGGTCAAATTTCCCACAATTTCTCTGCGTTATCATTATAAACATAAAATTCATAACATTACATTGCAATTTCATCAGGTGTTCTGCTGAAGGCATTATAGCCAAAACTTGTTTTATCAACAAAATGGAGCTATAATAATCAAAATCAACATTGTTTTTTTGTTCATTCTAGACAGGCACAGTTATCTTATGCTCATTAATTTAAATAAAAACAGTATTATTGCATTGGTACAGAAATACAAGGATTATGAAGACATGAGCCTCTTTCACGCTAGGTTCCAAATACAGCAAATCTAAAACTTGACCCAGGTTTGATGGCCGCCAAGTGGTTCCATCCTGGGATGGCAAGTCAGAATTACGTGTCATACAATATCTAGTGTTTTATATCTATGATGTCCACACTGCATCATAGAGAAAAGATTGGACATTTTGTCCCCAGTCATCTTTGGGACTTTGTACCAGCAGGGTCTGTGTTGTTATTTTAGGAGCTTTGGTTACCATGTCACGCGCTTAGAGGTCCTAGAGCCAAAGGACAGAGAAAACAAATCAAATGCTACACATGGAGGCAACCACCCGCAGGTGATCCCAAGATCATCCCACTGTCACCATACACTAGTTTGCCCTCTCTGGTTTGTCCGTTTGTTCAAAACAGCAAATGAATGCTGTTGTTGTAGTTGGGGGAAGAAAGAACAGGGACTTAGTCACGCTGCAGAAAAAGTACCTAAAGGGAATCCACTTCATCCAGCAGGCAGCTGTGCTTCAGTGTATTAAGAGATGAGGAGGATGAGTTTGTTTTGATGGGCTTTCACAGTGAATTCCCTTAGTTCTCTCCCTCAAATAATATGCTCAAAATATTTTTCTTTTTTGAGATCTAACTCTCCGGTAAGCCTTTCCAGCTTTGTGGCAGTGATCTGGCACTTCACGATGTTACAGAGAGCCGAGTTAAAACTGTACCTTCCGAGTTCTGTTGCAGAATTAAGAAAATCTCATTCAAAATCCCCTTGACATTTGTTACTACGCTAACAATTAAAAATATAGCCTTGAAACAGTTATATTGAGTTATTACTGTACAGAGCAGTGTTCGTTGTTGTGTGTTAGTAGGGTGGGGGTGGGTAAGAGTAGGTCCATAAATGCGGCGCTGTCCCGGGTAGTGAAACGGATAGACAGACAGGTGGCACCTGGACCACTTCCTGGCTCTCTTCATCCTAGTGCCGGGCCCGAGCTACAATCTAACGTCTACAATCTAACTGAACCATCGACTGTGTTAGGCTGGTTAACGTGCCTGCCATGCTGACGGACACGCAACATTCACTAAACTAAAACTGTTTTCATGTTGGCTCCATGGCAAGAAATCAACAGAAGAAATCCTTACCCACCGACGTAAGTTTTGAAGCCCCAAAAGTGATATTCTGGAGTATTCTTGAAATTTTTAGATTTTGTACCAAACATCAGTTTTAGTTTGTTATTGCTTCACAATATAAAGTGTCTTAATCTGGAAATTAATGAGATATTAAAAAGCATAACGCATCCTTATATTGAAATTTTCAGGCAAAGTATCAATACCTCTTAACTAAAGCGTTTCTTATTTTTCTGAAAAGGCTGTTACTGAACTGCTTCTATTTCACATTGATTGCTTCATTTTTTTCTCCAATCACCATTCTATAATGTTTTTACCAGCTTGAAAATTTGAATACAACATTACCAAATGGTGGGCATTAGCAGAGTTGTTTTGCTCCGGCGATTCTTGTCAAGCGTCCCGGTGCTGGACAGCGAGCCAGCCAGCATCATATTGAGCAGAGGAGGCAGGTCCATTCATCACTGGCTGGTGCAGTTCGCTCAGCAAATGATACATTGGCAGCTGACAGATGTGGGTCATTATATATCAGCCAGAATGATAATTGCGTCTGTGCCACCATGAATCTGATGTTGGATGGACTAAAAGCAGGCTCCAAAGGTGCTGAGCCACCCCCCCCCCCCCCCGCCCCTAAAGAAAAAGTCCCAGCTCATATCTTTTAGCAAAAGGCCTTTTTTAAACATTTTGACATATAGTAAGAAAGACACAGGTGTTGCTAACTTTAAAGGGATATTTCACCACTGGAAAGATTATTATGTATTTAAATTGGGTCAACTATGTAGTAGAAATGTAAATATTTTTTTTTTTATCTTTTAAGAAGTTGGTGCCTTCTAGACCGAGAATTCAACAGTGAGTCATGGCAATGCCGATAAAGTGGTTTCAAGTGTAGTTACAGTTTTTCAAAACTTCACACAGACTGCGTTAGCTGCGATATGATATTAATGGGGAGGCAAAAGCGGTCGCAATGCTGTTGACGTTACACTTCCTCTATGCCCTGATGTCTGACTGACCAAAGCATGGCTGTGAGGACACTGTGACTGTAAAGCAAGGCAACTTTTTTTCTACAGCACATTTAAAAAAAAAGGCAAATTACATTCATTTGCACTTAAAGGTGCCCTGTCACACGTATTTCAATTCTTTGTGGTAATGTCTGAAGTTCTACCATGGACTCTGTAACATCTGTTTGTGGAAAAAATGCCTTTGTTTGACCTTGTTTCAAGCCATTCTAGCCTGGTATAAAAACCCTGCAGGAAGACACGATTTGTGGCAGTTCTCATTAATATTCAACAAGCTGAGCTGCTTGACTCTGATTGGCTAACAGCTAGCCAATGAGAGCCAGGCTATCAGCATCCTTTACCCAGCACAACTGGGCGAGCTCATAAATAGTAATGAGCTCAGGCAACATGACGTCAGACTGACCAGCTGTTGTAATTGGCCTGATTTCTCCTCTTATTTCTTTTCAGTGGCTAGAGCTGACAGAGGAGGTAGCAGTTCATTTTCACTAACACATTTCAATAAATTCAATTAAAAACGGTTTTGTGTGGCAGGGTACCTTTTAAGTTTGTTCTCCATTAGTTCAACGTTGACAACAGGGCAGTCACCAAGTTTAATGTTAAAGATTTGTGTCATAATGCAGTTTGCACTAAAAAGTCTTTGTTGTTTACATTCCTTTGCATTTGAGTCATTTCAATATTAGCCTGTATGCTGTGGCAAAAAGGTCTTCTTCCCCCCACATTATGTAAGAACAACGTACGAGACAGGCTACATTTGGTGCACACACCATATATAGACTATGCATAAAGTTCAATTACTACTTAAAGTAGGGCATTTAAGACAGGCAAGGGACAGGACAGACAACAAAAGACATATGTAGACTTGTAACAGAGCACTGATTGTTTTAAGTTAGGTTCACCATGAGGTGAAGGTAGAATATAAGTGCTTTTTTGAGATTTGCGTGGCTGAAATCACCAGCAACAATAAATAGTCCATCCGGATGTGCACTTTGGAGCTCACTGATCTGCTCTGTAAAGTTCAGCTAACACATTGATAGCATTAGCGCTTGGTGGGCTGTAAACATCGAGTATAAACACAGCTTTTTGCTAGAATTTTGACACAAACTGCTGTGAGCACTAGATGGATAAAAGCGCCCCATTTCTGCACCAGTCCCTCTCCGTGTTAACACAGCCCACCTTGTTGAGTCTAACCCGACAGAGCAGCATCTGCTCAGAAGGCTAGCAGGCCTGGTAGCTGGATAGCCTAGTCCAGTACACTGTTTCCACAAGAATAAAAACACAGCTTTCTCTGAACTCTCGTTGGAAGTTTCGTTGACGTTGGATGTCGTCCAGTTTGTTGTCTAATGAGCGGACACAGGTGGCTGGCTAGCATTAGCTTTCCACTTAGCTCCAACTCTTGACCTCATTTTGCATTTCCACTTTTGATGTCCCCTTCCCAGGCTAGCTGCAACAAGTGACACCGGCGGATGAGGTGCTTGACTCTTTAGCAGGCTGTTAAGTTGAGTAGAGTTTTCCTTCTGTAATAAAGTTCCCTGCATATTCTCTGATCTGTAACAGTATCCTGGTGAGTTTGAATGCACATAATTGCAAAGTTGCTGCTGAAGACTTACCAAGACAAACATGTTACATTCTACTGCAGCAGCTGCTCCTGCCACCTCTGTATTGCGGCTCGTACAGGTAGTCATGAGCATTGGATTGGCGCACCAGATGTTCAAAATCCCCTTCAATCATCTTCATCCAAACTACCTTTTGCCATCGTGGTTAGCCTACGGCAAGGCAATTACTCAGCTTTTCCCACAAAGCAACAGCCTGTTAACTTAGCTTCAAGATGGCTGACACTCAACTCACATTGGTTAGTTGCAGTCCCAACCCCTATGGGCGGGTTGAAAACATGCAGACCTAGCCTGCTGTAGTCCATAGTCTCTGGGAAAAAACGCCTCTGATGACGCAAAACGACGATTTTTTTTTGCATCAACAGAGGGTTTTTTCCCTATACACAACCCAGAGAACTATTGTCTCAGTGGGACATAAGGGAGGGGGAAGCATGGTCATTTAAAAACCTTACCGGGTTTCTACTGATACAAAGCTAAACGCTAATCGGTTATGTTCTGTTCTTGGCTTATGTCCTACTATGCCATGTTTAGGGCCTGAAGTTAACTTTTTTGACCACCTGCCACCATCACTTTTTACCACCCGCTTTTTTTGCCTCATGTAAAGATCCACCTGCCACTATCACTTTTTACAAGCCACTTTCTTTCCCTCATATAGGTGAAAAACAGGAATTGCTGTCTCTCTATCATCCTATCCTGTCCTACTCATGGTGGCCTACTCGTAGACATTGCTGTAGGCCTAGTAGGGGGGCCCGCTTTGATAATCCTGCATAGAAGGATGATATCCTATCCTACACATTCATACAGTTTGATTAAGTATTTATTGGACTTTAACTTATTATTGCACCTACAATAATGTAGCTGTCCTTGTTTAGGTCAACCTGTATATGTCATCTGCGTTTTTTTCCTGCATCCACCGTGTGGTGTGTGTGTGTGTGTGTGTGTGTGTGTGTGTGTGTGTGCAAATTTCAGTGACTTTATAGTGAAAAAACGTTACAGCGTACCTTGATGATAAAATGTATACATGTTGGCAGGACGGTCTGAAATGTTTTGCACCGTCTTTTGATGTATGTTTAGTTGGTGAGATGTTCGAGTCACACAAGTCTCGTTTTCATATCAGAAACATGGAAATGAATTTGACCTGTTCTCGCTCCCGCTTGGTCAGTGGCTGCACGTGGGACTGCTGGGATTGTTGTGAGTAATGAAAATGCAATAGGGGGCCTCGGCTGTCAATCAATGTCTTCCAGTGATGCAGGCCCCTGATTGGTCCGGGCCAGTAAGCAACTGTCAACTTTATGTGGCAGGTAGATTGAAAGTGCTACCCGCTAATTGCAAAATTCACCCGCATTTGGCAGGTGGTTGGGTGTTAATTTCAGGCCCTGGCCATGATTATTACTGTGATACAGTAGCTGTGAAAAACGCCTATTAGTAAATAACTGACAAATTGCACATACCACACTGTTTGGAGCAGTTGATTTGAGATATATTTATTGAAATTAAAAATTGGGGTAGGCCACCCACAGTAGGTGTTAGGCATTCCAAAGAAAACATAGTTGATACTTTCAAAACATCAACAGATAATCTTGATAATCTTGCTCTTGAGTGCTTTAAGAAAGTTTAAGTGAGGTATTTCAGTGAAATAATGTTCAAATTGGCTCATTTTGTTGCTTATTCAAACCATGTTTCCTGCCTTTTCTTTCTGTCCATCAAGAAGGACACGCTGGTTTCATGTTGTGTGGTGAGCTTCAGTGATTTGGATGACAGCAGTGACATCAGATGTAACAGATTTCGGGGTTAGGTTTTAGTACTGGGCTGCTGGCTTACTATTATGTTTGTTTTAGTTATCTCTTATAAATTAACAAAATATTTTTGTTAATTTTGCTTGTTTTAATGCATTTGAGATCCACTCTGTGATGCACCAATGAAGCATAGCAACAGATTCCTCCAGTTTTAAAGGCACAGTGCAAGATTTTGTTAAGACTTTGTTACCTCAGCAAAAAGGATGTTGACCTCTGTCATTTTAAAGGTGTCAATGTATTTGTACTGTGTTCTGCTGGATGGAATGATGTCAACTTTGTGTGGGATAGCCAGGCCACTGTGAATCCGTTCAAACACACACTCAAAGCCTATTAGTGACATCACATTTTCCCCATTGACAAGTTTTGGCTTTTGTTAACTGCAACTAATGCAGCTTTTGTGTTCAGGGCAGGCTAAAGACACACAAAGTACACACCATACACAATGCACACTCACAGATTATCCCTCATTTCAACAGGATGACAACTGTCTCTCTACAAAAAAATACTCCTCAAAAACAAAGCGACAAATACCCCCCCCTCAAATGCCCCTGCTGCGGGATTTGATTGGAAAAATGCAGTTTTTCACGTCTTACTGTATTCAGCTCCAGGCAAGTTGTACTTTATTAGCCTTGTTTTCAGTAAGAACAAATGAAGAGAACAAAAAAAAAGAAACTGGTTCATCTGTGTGCAAATCAACCAGCACCCTTTGCAAAGCTGATGAAACATCCAGAATACAATGCCATCTTTTCATCTTCAGCCCAACCTCAGTACACAAAGGTTGGTGAGGTGTAGTGCAACTCTGTCTGGACTATTTACTGGGCAGCTTTATGACAGAATTGCTAAGTCTGCTTGGGGGGTGGAGGAGGTTCTTTAGATGCAGACAAATGTTAGGGTGAACTTAGATATGACACATAATGACACAAACTTGAAACTCTACATTCTAGTTTGTTTTTGCTTTAAAAGAGGCAAACATCTGTGTATTGTGCTTATGTATTTCAATGATCGAGGTGTCTTAAGAAATGAGGTACAGAGTATTTTAATGTTTTAGGTTGATATTACATAAGGCAAAGAAATAGTTAATTCCACATAATATCATATCCTCCAGTGTAATATTGTGAACATCTGCAATTCCTTTAAATAAGCTTGATGTAGCAGTTTCCAAGGAATCACCGGTAGTCAGGTGCATGATAAAGTCGTGTGGGACTTAAAGTGCTGCATATAGTTTTTCTGGTTTGAATGTGGCATAGTATCATAAGACCAAAGAATATTATAAAACTATAATAAAGTAGCTGAATGTTAAAATGCATACTACACCGTATTAAACACCCACCTATTTTCAACACCTGAGTTGTTCTTGCAGTGTGCTCTCACATCTTTGCACTTAGTGCTCGGTGATGCTGGGAGAGTCTGAGGGCACTAACACTTTAAAATCATGTTTTTACAGCCGCTGCTTTCCTCATTGCTGCTCCGGTCTGTTTATGGGAGCAAGGGATGCTAACTGAATATCCACTGTATTGTAGTTCTCCTTGATGCAGCAGCTACCTCCAAATAGTTTGCGCTGATGTGTGGTGATCGATCTTAATTCACGTTACAATGGACAGTTTTAGTCTTATTTGAACCCTAAAAGGTTAGCCATCCTACCCCCCAGGGTAAGGGCACAACCACACATGCGCTAAATTAACCCTGGCAATTACCGCCTCCTGTTTACTTCTATTCCTTGCGAGCAAAGGACCAAATAAGACTCCGGTGGCAAAGCATATTCGCATCTTCGCACTGCGTGGAGTAGGGTTGCACGATTATGGCCAAAATGATAATAACGAATATTTTTGATTAATATTGAGATCATGATTAAATATCACGATTATTTGTTGATTTTAACCAAAAGAACTTTTATTGTCACATAGGCTATTTATAACTGCTTTCACATCCATATTGTGCTACATTCCTCTTATGTTGAAGTTGTATGTTGTACATACACTCACCTAAAGGATTATTAGGAACACCATACTAACACTGTGTTTGACCCTCTTTCGCCTTCAGAACTGCCTTAATTCTACGTGGCATTGATTCAACAAGGTGCTGAAAGCATTCTTTAGAAATGTTGGCCCATAGTGATAGGATAGCATCTTGCAGTTGATGGAGATTTGTGGGATGCACATCCAGGGCACGAAGCTCCCGTTCCACCACATCCCAAAGATGCTCTATTGGGTTGAGATCTGGTGACTGTGGGGGCCATTTTAGTACAGTGAGCTCATTGTCGTGTTCAAAAAACCAATTTGATATGATTGGAGCTTTGTGACATGGTGCATTATCCTGCTGGAAGTAGCCATCAGAGGATGGGTACATGGTGGCCATAAAGGGATGGACATGGTCAGAAACAATGCTCAGGTAGGCCGGGGCATTTAAACGATGCCCAACTGGCACTAAGGGGCCTAAAGTGTGCCAAGAAAACATCCCCCACACCATTACACCACCACCACCAGCCTGCACAGTGGTAACAAGGCATGATGGATCCATGTTCTCATTCTGTTTTCGCCAAATTCTGGCTCTACCATCTGAATGTCTCAACAGAAATCAAGACTCATCAGACCAGACAACATTTTTCCAGTCTTCAACTGTCCAATTTTGGTGAGCTCTTGCAAATTGTAGCCTCTTTTTCCTATTTGTAGTGGAGATGAGTGGTGCCCGGTGGGGTCTTCTGCTGTTGTCGCCCATCCACCTCAAGGTTGTGCGTGTTGTGGCTTCACAAATGCTTTGCTGCATACCTCGGTTATAACGAGTGGTTATTTCAGTCAAAGTGGAACTTCTATCAGCTTGAATCAGTCGGCCCATTCTCCTCTGACCTCTAGCATCAACAAGGCATTTTCGCCCACAGGACTGCCGCATACTGGATGTTTTTCCCTTTTCACACCATTCTTTGTAAACCCTAGAAATGGTTGTGTGTGAAAATCCCAGTAACTGAGCAGATAGTAAACTACTCAGACCGGCCCGTCTGGCACCAACAACCATGCCACGCTCAAAATTGCTTACATCACCTTTCTTTCCTATTCTGACATTCAGTTTGGAGTTCAGGAGATTGACCAGGACCACACCCCTAAATGCATCGGTATCAACTGCCATGTTATTGGTTGATTAGATAATAGCATTAATGAGAAATTTAACAGGTGTTCCCAATAATCCTTTAGGTGAGTGTACATACAGCTGCAACACATGTAAATGAAAATGTTTTAAAATAAATAGCCTTTTTATATATATTATATAAAAAAAGAGAAAGCTCCTTCACTTGTTTTCAACAATAACTGATTAAAAAAAACAGGGAGACAGAGGGAGTGTGATGGGCTGAAGCATATGCTACTCACAGAGTGACAGTTGACACATTATAAATGGGTCCAGCACGGGTTGAATGGCGGGTCAGCAGAGTTACACAAATTGTCTGTATGAAATGTCCGTATCATCACTGCACTGCATTTTTATGAACTATGATATTCTGGCCATGGGTCACATCTCTGGCCCAGGTCCAGCAGCTCCGTCTCACACACTATTACTCTACCAACTGAAGTTAGTTGCATTCAATAACTTATTCTGTGTTCTTCACCGTGGCGGCCGCAATAGCAGAGTTACCCGCGGAGACACTGGTACAAATACAGGTTTGCCTCTCATGCTTAACTGCTAGCTGTTGGGGAATTTTTGTGGAGTTCAGCTTTGGTGATGGTTGATGGCCTGAATTCAGGTATGTGTTACTGTGCCTTATTTCAGGACTAAGAACAACATTTCCATGGTAACAATCATTGACAACTGACGACCAGTGGTACCAAATGACAGAATGTTTGGGGACCACAGTAACTTATATAATATACTACAGTTTTGTTTTTTTGTTTTTCCTGAACCTGGATGATGAGTTAACAGAAGTACTGACCCATGATTCATTGAGAAGCCACGGCATCTCAGCTCTGCCCTGTGCAGACATCTTATACACCTACAAGTTGTTAGTATTATCACACTTATTGCTCAATTTACCCAGAGTTCATTGCAAATTAGTCCTTATTAAAATGAGACAGCTCTGTTCAACGTCTGCAACGGACGTCCATCTTAGGTAGTGTTGGGAAGGATACTTTCAAAACGTATTCCGTTACAGAATACATGCCCTAAAATATCATTTATTACGTCTTCCGTTACGTTACTCAATCTTAATAACGTATTCTGAATACCAAGCCACATTAACCAACTCCGACTGGGGGATCCCGAGGCGTTCCCAGTCCCGTTTGGAGACATAACCGGATTACTTCCACTTTGAATTGCATTTTATAAGTGTAAGAATGCAGCCCCACAAATACTTCTTACTAAACATGCCTATTGTGGTGTGTTCTTCTGTTCCAACTGGCTGAATGTGTACACGAACACGCAGATAGATTTTTGTATTTGTAGTCCCCAACTGCATAGCCTACTACAAAAATCTAACCGCAGTCTTGCTACCACAAGCTAATTTTCTATTTGGTACTGTCTTCATTCTTACTGGTTCCCCCCAAACATTGTGCATTAGAACGCAAATTAAACTCTCCAAGTTTTTAGATAAAAAAAATCCCTCTCTCAGTAGCAGAAAACAGAAAAAAAAGAAAAAGGAACAAAGGTGCAGGAAGAAAGGAGCTGTCACTTAGTTAATGTCTTATCTCGGTCTTATTTCAGTTGCAGTTTTGGCAACAAGGGTTAGTAGGGTGATACCTGTTATGCTGTTCAATTATCACTGTGTAAAAAGTGTAACACCTGTGCTGTCTCTGTTGTCATGTTCCTGCTGGCTCTGCTCCCTGATTACAGTAGAAGATAACTGAGTTGCTTGTAAAATCAGAACATTATTGATACTTGTAAAGAAAGAAATATGTTAACTTGCTAATCTTGTGAGGCATTTTTTTCATTATATACTGTATATACAGTGTGCTCTGTGGCACACATTAAGGTTAGTATCGTAGTGTCCAGTTCATAAGACTAACCTGCAGGACACAGCCCTCTGGATTTCTGCTATAAAGCTTCACAATGCAGTCTCATGAAGTAGCCAACTCTCTTCACCTCTCTGAGTACCCTTTGGGATTATAACTCTCTTTTTTCATCTGTATCCTCCAAACTGGCTCAAATGCAAACTTCCTGTGGTCAGTTTGTTGATGTGACGGCTTCTTAACACAAGAAGGGATACAATACAAAAAAGGATGCTACTTGAGGTAATGGGCACCTTTTTAGACCTACTGTACTGCTCAGCACAATCCATAACAGAGCAATAGAAGGCATCCGGAAGTTGTGCACATTTACACTCTTGCTTTCACCACAAAATACTTCACATGTACAGTAAATCAGGCATAAGTGAAGGAATACTTTTTCATTGTTTAAAATTCATTACAGTATATCATACAAATGTGTTTAAATTCATTATAGCATATTCATTGCTTTTATACCACTCTAAGTGCATTTAACCTCCTTGGTTTCAATCAATTTACATTTTAATGCCTTATGTCAATCACATTCATTTAATGTACTTTACTGTATATCATACTCACTGTCTTTAGAGTGTACTATATAATTCCCAAATGAAGCATTGGGATTTTAATTGTGAACAGTCTCACAAAGGGTGAGAAGACAACAACAGAAAAAGCAAAACACATACAGTAATTATCACCAGAATCAGTCCAGAACTCATTAGACGGTCCATGCATAAAGCAGAGCCAGTGTGGAGACCTGGACCAGCACAGCATCACTACATCCTGCCAGTCTGTCTGCTCTGATGATCAATAGCAGGGAACAGAAGGCACCTAGAAACTCGCTTCTCGAAACGTTTATAGTGGGCCAACTCATTTTGGTTGGCACACATCAATTAGTCCTTAATCTCACTGGCCTTTGCTTTAGTCATCTTTGATACAAGAAACTGTCAGCTGACAAATTGTAAGCCTGCACAATACAAATCTGGACCTTTTGGATACCACTGCAGGTGATTTATGGTAAAATGCAAAAATAAAAACACTTTAAAACAATTGGGTCAGTGTGGTCTGTAGTGTATGTGCTACTGTATAGGGCACATTACAATGTAGTGTCAACAATGTATGCACGTTCACTTTCGGTAGTGGAACCATGTATAGTTCACTTTTCCGTTCCCTTTTGAGGGAGCATAATCAGCAGCTCTGTGTTCCTCACACTGCTTAGATTCAACTCAAAACACAGCTGTGTAGAGCATGGATGTCCTAAAATGGCCACCGTACAGACAATAAAAAGTTTATTTTGGTAACAACATGGCCTTTCTTCTGGTGCCAAGTGTTACATTTGTTTATTCCCCTACTTGCCCTGCTAGCAGACCAAAGCAATGTCTCCATTTTTCAAACATTGAGGCGTATTATTTTCTGATATGCGATGAGCGTCATAGGGCCCATGAGGCTGCTAATGTGACTATCGACCTTTTGGTCCCTTGTCTGTCTAATGGACAATTATAATGAGGATTTCAGGTGCACTCACTCTCAATTCCAGATGCGTGGTTTAGATAACAAGAAGATACTGTGGATTTGCCAACGCCTTACGTAACCGCTGACCGCTTGTGTCTGCAGTGAAATAATTGAGTGAAGTATTATTATAACAGAAAAGAATGATGGGTAAAACTACAAATATGTTATTTTAGCAGCTTTTCCCTCTGACGTAGAAGGAATATTGTTGGCAGTGGATTTTTTTGTAGATATATTTAATAGCAATGTTCTCTCTGATACATTGAGGGCAACCATTATCTATATGGCATCACAAATTGCCCCAAAACAAATCTGCTAATACAAATGATCTGTACACCACCACAAAGATGCACTGCTTCTCCAAGTCACCTCTCTGTTCCCAGCTTTGCAACCATTGTCTTTTATGTTACTGATGGTTTTGCCCTTGTGCACAGATTCATAAATGATGACATGAGATGAAACTTTATTGATCCCTGTGGGGAAATCTGTCCCCACCTCAGCAAAGAATTGGTTTCAGCATGAAACAAGGAGACGGAACCTAAGCATAGCATATAAAAACAACAGCTAGCGTATAAAAATGAGCAAATGAAATGTAAAAATGAAAGTGTCTAAACATATAGACTATTAAAGTGAGTAGAATGGGAGAAAAATTGATTCCAACATTAATGAGCTCACTTGCAGTCGTTTTTTCACTGCTTACCTAAAAACTCAGTTGTTGATTTGAAATAAAAGTCAAATTTTTCCCCCATAATAGTTTGATAGAATTGAAAAAAAGATGCATAAATGCGGAAAGAAAGAAAGAAAGAAAGAGAGAATAATAAAAGAGAGGCTAAATGTGCAAACTGCAAGAAGAGTGTAGCATTGCCAACCAACCCGTGAATTCCTGCATTTGTTTATGTGCGTGATTTTCAGCTTCCAGCCAGCGGGGACTCGCCGGGTAGTGCTGTTTGGTTTAGTCTAGACGGGGAGGGTCATGTTCGCTGCAGGCGTTAACTTACTGCATCACCCCCTCCCAGCTCTCGCTGTCTCTGCCTGTCTCACTGTCTTTATCTCACCAGCTCTCGCTGTCTCTCTCCCTCTTTGTCTTTCTGTCTCTTTCTTTCTCTCTCTGTCTCTTTTTGTCTGGCTCTCTCTCTCTCTTTCTCTCTCTGTCTTTCGGTGTCTCTGTTTCTCTCTTTCTTTCTCTGTCTGCCTCTCTCTGTCTTGTTGTCTCTGTTTCTCTCTCTGTCTCTCATTGTTTCTCTCTCTGTGTCTTTCTTTGTCTCTCTCTCTCTGCCTCTTTCTGTCTCTCTCGGCCTCTCTCTGTCTCTCATTGTTTCTCTCTCTGTCTCCTTCTTTGTCTCTTCGTCTCTCTCTCTGTCTCTCTCTCTCTCTGTACTCACTGTTTGTCTCTCTCTGTCTCTTTCTTGCTCTCTCTGTCTCTCTCTCTCTGTCTTTTTGTCTCTTTCTTTCTCGGTCTCTCTCTGTCTCTCCGATTCTTTCTCTGTCCCTCTTTGTCTTTCTCTCTCTCTCTGTCTCTCTCGGCCTCTCTCTCTTTGTCTCTCTCTCTCTATCTCTCTGTCTCTCTCTGTGTGTTTCTCTCTGTACTCTCTGTCTCTCTTTGTGTGTCTTTTCCTGTTCTCTCTCTCTCTCTCTCTGTGTATCAGGACATTCTGTCTGAACAAGGCGAGGATGACTGTGAATAGCCTGTGTCATCCTCTCTCTCTCTGTTATCTTTGCAGGTGACCTGCAGGGGAGAAGTGTGCTTGGGGTTGTTGCTACGAACTGGTATCTGGCACACCTAGATCCTCATCCTTTGAAGAGCTGTCCTTTTTGAAAACAAAGGCAAATACTATTTTTCAAGTGTTTGTGTAGTGACGCAGTATAGGAGTAGTCTAGTGGTCGCCGACATTGGTTTTTCAATGGCAGATGCCACCATTTAGAGAGCATATTAAATGCCATGAATCATGTTGGTTTTTTTAAACAATGTGTTTATTGAGTTTCATTTTAACCAAAAAATACATAAATGTAAACAAACACTGAAAAATAATAGAAACAGAAACCAAACTACAGACAGCCATCACATCAGCAGATTAAAAATAAAAATACAAATGTAAAAAAACCTTGTATAAAATAAAATAATATATAGAGTAAATACAGACAAAATACACACCTTGGTCTGATCCCTTCTTGTAGGATATATCTGAAGCATATTCCCACACAAACAATGTCACAATACAAACATCTCTCTCCCACACGAAAATTACTCAATTACTCAGAAATATGTATCATGTTGTTGTTGCATCTCATAAAATACACCAATTTAATAATAACAAGACACAAAATTGCTTTACTCAAATGATTTTTTTTTAATTGTTCATTATCTAACACTCACTATCTACATTGTATTTTTATTTGAGTCTGTGTTTATTAGGCTATAACTTACTGAATAGTTTTGAAAATGCAACAAATGCCAGAGAAAGGAGGAATGACAGCAGCAGGTCGAAGGGCCGCAGGTCGAAGTCAAACCCGGCCTGCTGCGTCGAGGAGTAAACCTCTATATATGCCTAATGCCATTTTAAAAAACATCCCATTGTCATCCTGATGGCCCCTAAAAGGCCTCACAGTTACACTTGCTTACCGTCCCACAACCTTATGACAAATCTGATACGTGTTTTACTCGTCGGTAATGGAAGTGGAGGCTGGGGACGGCCATACAATAGTTTTTAAAAACCCTGGAAGGGGCTGGGGCTGGGGGGGGTGGGGGGGGGGGGGTGGCACATGGACAAGGCTGCCAGCAGACATTTTTTGTTAATCGGCCTCATTAACACAGACATCGGCCGATGTTGATTATCAGTATTTGGGAGTATATACCCCAACTGATACTGGATTTGGGAGGCCGATACTGTTGTTGGTGTTTGGGAGTTTAAAAAATTCATAAATACATATCGTATTTGCCAGTCGTAATAGTTTCTTTTGTTTAATTGTGCCAAAGACACATACTAAGCAGCCAAAGTCATCTTGTCAGTGCTTTCGAGTGGACAAACTATGTAATGGTGAAACTGTTTCAAAATGACTTCAAACCTAGTTTCTTGTTATGTTATCGGTTAACATACATCGGTAACGCTATATCTGCTTTAATCTAATTTAATGTCGGCCTGGCCAGTTAGTCAGTCCAGCTCCAGGAGGAGTGTTTATCATTGGAGTTGCTGCGTGCTAAAATCATATGAGGAATCATATGAAGGGACAAAGACCAGGTGACCCCAAATCAGTTTGTATGAGGCGTTATTTTAAAACGAGTAGCAGGTTGGAGGTTTTAGGGACAGGTAATGCATTAAACAAGTCCTGTGTTCTGTTTCTCCCTTCTCCTCTTTGTCTCGTCCAGAAACCTCTCAGCATTCACACGTTTAACTGTCAGCCTTTCATCTACTCTCTGCAGCACCTTCTGCATTAGTAATTCAGTACTCAGTAGATCATTTATAAACATTAAAATTTCAGTACCTCTAACTTTTAATCCAAGATGGTCTTAACAAATATTTGCATGCACAGGAAAACAATACTGCACAAGTGCAATACTGCACTTGTATGTGCAGTACTGTGACTATTCATTATTTCCCCTTTTTAAGTGGAATAATGCAACTATGCAAAAACCCATACTGCACTAGTACTGGCTCAACTTGCTTTCAGTACTGGACACTTTATTTTATTCTGTTTGTGCACAACATTTATTTTGTTGTATTTATCTTCTTTTGCATCTTATACGGTAAGTGGGTGTTATACTTTTATAACGTTATACTTAAAAAAAAAATCCTAATTAGGCATCTACAGGCTTGTTCCAAACAAGCAATTTCATTGTGCTAATACATTGACAATAACAGTATCTTGTTCAGAAAATAGAGAATTATTACAGGGGAGTGTTCAACTGCACTTAAAGTAAGTTTGGATTTTATAATGAATTAGATCTTAAAGGTCCCATGGCATGAAAAGTTCAAGTTATGAGGTTTCTTTTAACATTGATATGCGTTCCCCCAGCCTGCCTATGGCCCCCCCAGTGGCTTGAAATGGTGATAGGTGTAAACCGAGCCCTGGGGATCCTGCTCTGCCTTTGAGAAAATGAAAGCTCAGATGGGCCGATCTGGAGTCTTGCCCCTATTAGGTCAAAGCTCATTGTGGGACTGGCTCTAGTGACTCTTTTGTAATTCTGCACCAAGGCTGAATTTAGTTAAAGAGTCTTCAGATAAGGTATTAGGGGACCACCAAGGTCTATATAAAAGCATCCAAAGAGCACCATGTCATGGGACCTTTGAGACTATTGAGTTACTCTTGCATAAAAGGAGACAAAAAGTTAGCAGTTGTGTATTTTCATATTGATCTATAACACCTTGCCAGAAGCAAAGGAGGAAGTCAAGTGATGTTTTTATAGAGCGACAAAATCTGCGTAGGGAGGAGGTTGGGGCTGAGTGGATGAGTCAAAAAAACATCAGATTTTATAGCCGACTGTTCTTTCTTTCCATAACCTTAATCCTGTGTTTATTGTTGTAACTGTGATGACGAAGGTCCTCTAAACTTAGTGGAGACTTATTTTTAACCCAAACCATGATGTTTCCTTCACTTTAACAGTCATTTTGTGCCTTATCTTAAACAATTGCCTTGTCACATCATAATGTGATCAGAAAACGCTTCTCTTTAATAGAAACAATACCGTACTTCTGGGTAGAAAACCCGTGCACCATTTCCAGTACAGAGGCTGAGCAATCAGGGTGCAAGTTGTTTCAAGTGTTATTTGTTTGATGCTTTCATAGCTCATGAACAACACTATTACTAATGTTAGGTTGGAGACACACTACAGAAAATGAGTGTCATCTCACTATATCTCGAAAATGTTAGTTACAGCTGGAAATAACAGAAATGAACAACTTTACCAGTTTTACATTTCTCAACTTCAAATCAACTGCCTTTTGTCTGCCGAGAAGTGATGGTTGTGTTAGCGCTACATGGCGGTGATTGGGTCTATAGGGCAACCAATGTATTTTGTCATTTTATTTGGAGGACTCAAATACTCATTTGACGGTTGTTAAAACAGTATTAAAACAAGACACCGCAAGCATAGCACCAAACACAGTTCAATAGGAGATTACTGAACTGCAGGTGTCCATGGCAGCAGTACTCGTTACAGGTACAGTTAAGATAGCTCTCTCTTGTGTAAAGCGGACTAGAGACTTTAACATTGTGATTTGAACTGAGCTTTTCTGTGCTTAGTAGCTGTTTTAGAAGCACCATAATATTCATGAATAATGTACAAAAAAATACTAGACTTGCAAGGTGGTTTCCCACTGTAAATTCCCACGTCATAGTTTTCTTTAAATGATATCTCAAATGTTGCTTAAACACAGACACATTTAATTATTTTAACTCAGTCAGAAATCAGGCTTTTCTTCCATCAGTTTATGAGCAGATGGTTCTCAATGCTATGATATCCAGAAACCTCAGCCAATGGTTCTATAGAGAAGGAGCCAGTCAGAGGCAAATCCAACGCTCTTTGTTGTTGCAGTGGGGGGGGAAACACTCCATAGTGACCATAATGACCCGGAATCTGAAAGTAAAATGAATGTTTTATCGTCATCTTTAAATCCCTTTTAAAGGGAAAGGCATGGTGATTGTGCTCAGTGTGTCAGGCTGAAATGCACCTGATAACCCATGTTTTTTTAGGTATATTGTATGTTTTACTTGTAATAAAAAAGACCCAGATATTTCCAAACACAGTTGCACTTGCATTTGTACTGTTGATTCAACAGTTTCATGCTTATCCAGCCTTGGAAATAATCCAACTGCCGGTCACCTGCAATGTTAATAGGACTTTTGATTTAGGATCACCCAAAATAACTGTGCGAGTGAGGAGACCATGGAGCGTGAGATTGGTTGGAGAATCGGAGCAGCCGGTGCGGTATTACATTCTGTTTATCGGACCGTTGTGATGAAAAGAGAGCTGAGCCAGAAGGCAAAGCTTTCGATCTACCGGGCAATTTCGTTCCTACCCTCACCTATGGTCATGAAGGCTGGGTCATGACCAAAAGAACGAGATTGAGGGTACAAGCGGCCGAAATGGGTTTCCTCAGGAGGGTGGCTGGCGTCTCCCTTAGAGATAGGGTGAGAAGCTCAGTCATCCGAGAGGAGCTCGGAGTAGAGCCGCTGCTCCTTCACGTTGAAAGGAGCCAGTTGAGGTGGCATCTGGTAAGGATTCCTCCTGGGCGCCTCCCTAGGGAGGTGTTCCAGACACGTCCAGCTGGGAGGAAGCCTCGGGGAAGACCCAGGACTAGGTGGAGGGATTTAATCTCCAACCTGGCCTGGGAACGCCTCGGGATCCCCCAGTTGGAGCTGGTTGATGTGGCTCAGGAAAGGGAAGTTTGGGGTCCCCTACTGGAGCTGCTCCCCCCGCGACCCGATACCGGATAAGCGGATGAAGATGGATGGATGGATGGATGGATGGATGGAAAATAACTCTTTACATTTCACTACTCTGCAATCTCAGTGGAGGAAATGCCACGCTTCACCTCCGTCTGGTCTGTTGTTTTTGTACATGTAGACACCCTTGCTGTGTACCGTCGCTTACTTATCCCATGTAATCTCTGGAGCCTGAAGCTGTCTTTCAGTCATATTTCTAGATGTATAACTACAGTATATGTCTCCACCAACAAGAGGATGAGAGAGATGTGAAAGCTGCTTCTTCTTGTGCCTTGTATGCCAATTAGTAAATTCATGAAAATCTGTTTTTTTACATAAACCACTTTACTTAGAACCACGTAAACTCCTACTCGATAAAAGCTGATTTGGATGATTTCTCCTGGTAATTTGTGCTGCGGTGTACATAAATATACATAGTGTTGGAAAAGAAAGCTCTTTCGGAAACTCAAACCGCCTCAAGTGTTGCAGGGAAAAGCCTGTTGACATTTTATATTTGCAAGAGCAATGTGATTGCAGGATAAGTACAGATGGGACATTAACCATGCATCTGCAGTGTAAAGGTAAGAGCAAGTGTTCATTTAAATTCTCTCCATTGTCTACGTGCAGCGAGTAAACAGAGCAAGAGGCCACCCCGTGTCGTTGGAGACAGCATCTGTGGAAGCCAGAGGTCATGAGTCTTATGTACCCAAACATGTGGTGAAAAATATCTCGGGGAGGGGATTTTAACATCACATATCATTAGACCTTAATTAGTAAATGGGCTTAAGGGACTCTGCTTCCCATCTGCCTCGGTTTGACATACCTCGTCCTTCACATCTCATCTAGAAGAAGAAAGTTAGGGTGGCACTGCATTGTGATTGAATTAAGTGTGGCTGGCACATTGAGGTCTGAGTGTATTGATAATTTGTGTTGTGTGCACAACATCTGGCCCACGTTGCTGTATGGTTAACTCCAGGTGCACCTGCCGTCTTTCATTGTTTACTCTCCTCACCAGTTTTGCTGACAGTGTGTGTGTATATATATATATACACAAATGTTTGGAATACATTGTGACACTATAGTGATTTTGACCAGGTGACATGAATTGCTTGTTTTGTCGGAACAAAAGTCCAAAACTCAAATTCAGTTCAGTGATATAAAACAGAGAAACGCACATTTTAGCTTGATAACTGACTTATCAGTGGGGGCCCCTCAAGACAAAATTAATATGATTCGTAAAGTCGCACCACAAGTACCTTCATATTAACTGTGACTACTGTATGTTACACGCTGTCCGATTATATCTATTTTCCAAGATCATACAATATTTTCTACAAATAGAAAATAACTGTATCGCTGTATCACAACACAGTATTTAAAATAATCTTCCCGCCACAGTTTCCTATTCAGTGTTGGGCAAGTTACTTCCAAAATGTAATACATTATAGATTACTAGTTACTGTCATTTGAGAGTAATTAGTTATCTTAAAATATTACTGTCTCTGAATTGTGCACTACACTACTTTTATATTACTTTTGAGTTACTTTCACCAAAATAACCGCAGAAGTTTGACTGGGCAGCTAGTGTAAAGTCTCTGCTTCATCCACTTTAATACATCATAGATTACTCATAATATTTTGTATAATTAATATAAATATGCAAAGTAACTACATCTATAAAATATATAAGTAAAACATACAATAGGCAAGTCGGAGAATGTAAATACTCAAAAGCACCTTGCAGTTGTACTGATGTATGGCATTGTTGTAAAATGTTTGTTTAAAGCACTTGAATAAGAAATTGATGTTTAGTTTAAAGCTAAGGTTGTCTAAAGGAAATGGCCAATTATAATGTGATTACAACTCACTATTTACATATTTACAGTACTTGATTGACAGCTGATACATGAAAAGGTACACAACTTTATTTGACAGTAATTTAGTTTTACTGCAAACCATCACAGGAAGTGCTTTTATTTTGAAGTAGCTTGCACGGAAGTTGACTCTTGTGCACTCTTGCTAGTGTTGAGTTTTAAAAAGTTAAAATGTCTGAAGGAGCCAGGTTAGAAAATTATGCATACATCTGTCCCCATTTTCCCCCACCTTCTGACTGTAAAGAGTTGATCAGGTCAAGTCTGGCATTTAACATATGGAAAGGGGCTTCCTGCTATGCAACAAAAGGTGGTCTTCTGTCTCCTGTCCCCTGGGGTTTTAGTCTAGGCTGAGACAATACAATGTTGATTGAAGTTTCAGGACTGCTTTCACGTGACTCCGTCAGGAGATGCGTGGATCAGTCCGCTGTCAGCTGCGGTGTTATTTTGTTTGTTTGTATAATGTTTGTCTTTGTCTAATCATCTTCATCACTGCTGCTGCATTAAACCTTTTCTCAATTCTCAATTCGACCCTCAGCCTCCTTTTCCTCAGAGGTCCGAACGAACGCGATAGTAGTTATGAATTTCGAACACTAGCTCACTGAAACGATGCAAAACATGTCTGTCTGCTCCCTTTCCGGACCATATTGAACAGTAAATGGTCACAGTAAAAGAGAAGTGTTGTTGGCCGTTCCACTACAGCTAGAGTTACTCTCCACGGCTGATAAAATGCAATGATATTTACATGTAGCCTAAACATTAATTCCTGACATGTTTCTATCTGTCAGCTGCTGTCCATGCTAACATAACGTCACCTTTTGGGACACAGATGTTGTTGTACCGTCTCTGGTTCTGGTTCTGGTTCGGACCACGGGAACAGAGACGGGACAGCTCGCTTCAACGCAGCGTAATATCTCAGCAACAGGAAATCCTTTCCTGTGGAGAAATGTTTTGCAGTGATGGTGAATTCTTAAAAAAAAAAAAACACACTAAATGTTGCTTTAAAATGCGTTGTACCTCGCGTTACTGAGATTGTGACGAGTATAATATTACCAAAATGTAATTAGTAATGTGTTTATGTTACTGCGTTACAGCAAAAGGAATACATTACTGTAATTGCCTTACTCCCAACGCCTTTCCTTGCGGCTTGAAGACTGAGCTCCACCTTGCACCTGCACCGCTCTGTTGGTGTTGCATCATCAGAAGTAGCAGTGGAGAAACTGTTCTGTCCACCTAGTGCTCAGCAGACCTACAACCATCACAGTGTCTGCTCAAGTTGAACAAAATGGACAGAGGAGTGTCTAAAGGCTTATGGTCTGCATTGTTTTACCCAGAATTCCCTTTGCCCATGATATGCTCATCTCTCTCGCTCCTGATCCACATTTGGCATGGCTGGATGGTCACTTTGCCAGGGGAGAATTGGAAGAGAACGTGTGTAGGCCTTCAGTATGTTCTCCCTTTGAGTCCTCTGGATGTGTCTGCAGAGCAGAAAGCAGCGAGGCAACAGTCTAGAGAGAGGTAATTGCTTTCTGGTGACGAGATTAATTGACATTTGTTTTGCCATGGTGCTGTTTATTTCCCCGTCTGCCCTCTCCACCGAACACTAAAGCCCAATCAGGAGTGTGTGCGACTGAAATGCCTCACCTCTTTCTTGAATTAATACAATTGATGGCTCTGCTTCTGTGCTGTTCAAATTGATACCGAATCGTTCATCCAAAGTGAAGAAGAGTGGTTTTTCCTCGGCTAACACACTCTTTGATGGTATCTCTTACCATCGTGCTTCGGTGCATCTGAGCGTTTCTTGCCTCCGGACGCAGTGGAGAGAAAAGAACACATCTTGCACAACTGACAGGGTTTATTCTTTTTACTGTCAGAGCTATTTGTAAAACAACTACTCTTTGATGACAATTCTTTGAATATTAACAATATGCACTTCCTTTTGTTTTTTTTGTCTTTGTCTGAAATCTCTACCAGCCGCTTTTCTGAGGTTTATGGATGTGGGTATTCATGCGGAGGCAACATTTTTTGGAGGGGGTGTGAGGTCTGACAAACATTTCTATAACATTACCTTCACAGTGACTCCCCATGCCCGCTCCTGGTCGAGTGCGGCTGGCCCTGCTGTTGCATGTTTGTGGCTTTCCGCAAAAATTCATTAGCAGGGGGAATCTGAAATGAAATGAATGTCTTTTTCTGCCTCATCAGTGAGATTTGAACTGAGCGCATGTTGGGTAAGCAGTGCTAAATGTATCAACATGCAAAGCATGAGCTCCCAGGCGCAGACTGTGTGATGTTTAGGACTGGGGTAGGCTTTTGTTTCCCTGCAAGCCATTTCATTTCTATTTCTGTGCCTGAAAAAAACAAGATTTTTTAAAAGGTCAGTCTAATTTTAGCCCTGTTTACTTGAAGTAAAGGGAGATGTGTGGCTTTACGCTCAAACACTCACAGAGACAATCAAAGCAGACATCTGACAGTTTACAGCTGTGGTTGCGTAGGGATTACAGTCAAGAGTGAATGGCAGGCACATGCTCACTCACTCTTTTCTTCTCTGTGTGAATGAAGCAGAGACGAAGAAGATTGAGAGTGTGCGTTTCTGGTGTGTACCTTGACGGAAAAAGGGTTGTGATTGTGCCGGCGTCTTTCTGTTCGCTACATTCACAGTGAAGACTGAAAGTTGTCAGATTGAAAAGTGGTGAGTCCCGGATTCACACAGGATCTTTGTAGACAAAGAAGGCGCATTTCCTGCTTTTTTGATGCATTGTGTCGTCCTCCTCACGCAAACCCATGTACACGGGCACACACACATTTGTCTTTCTACACTTCTGACAACCTCCACTGACAAGATTCACTCTTTAAATCCTAACCTAAACCCCTCTGTGTTCTTAATTCCACACTTTAATCCCCCTCCTAACCTAAAGTTATTCCTTATTCTGTCAGTAGGCCAGTTATTTGCCGTTTCCAGCCTTAAACTTCAAGACTTCATTTGCGTCATTGGTGTGAGGATTGTTTAATTTCTGTAATCCGTCTATCCATCATTTATATGCACTTATCCTGTTCAGGGTCACGGGGAGCGCAGGCTCGGCAAGAGCTGGGGTAAACTCAAGTGTAGGTAGTGTTAACGAACTGACCGAAGAGCCGGTTAATTAACCCGAGCCGTGTCACTGAACCGGGAGAATCGAGTGCCATACGTCAATGAATCGACTCACTCCTGTTTTTTTGTTGTTGCTTTTTTTTACCTCATTAGCGCCTCCACTGGAGTTGTGGTGGAATCTATCAGGAAATGTGCTACCTCGAGCAGCACAATTGGTCTGAAAGTGTGGTTGTAGTTTGGAGACCGCGCACCAGGCTACTGAACGAGACCAAAGGTAACCGTACAACCGGTCGAGTAATGTAATCAAGCAGGGTCTTGGTTCTCGGCCAGTTTGAGTTATTAATCAAGCCTTGTTTCTCGTCATCTTAGATCATCGAGTTCATAGAAATTCATAGGCCACATTCCCAATGGATATCGCATACAAATACACATCATGTTATCTTGGTTTATGTTAAGTTGAATGTTTGTTACATGGTAGGTAGGCTGTCACGAGGACACCGCGCACCAGGCTATTAACGAGACCATAACCGTGCCTAATGCAATAAACGGGTATCTAGGTTCTCGGCAAGTTAGAGTTATCCCCCCCTCACTGGGCACGCAAACCGGTGACCGAATCTATTAACTCAGTAGGCTATCCAACAACCGCCCGGGTTGAACTGATTTGCTCAAAAGAGGCGGTTGTCCCATCACTAGTAAGAAACACGAGAGAGAAAGTCATGAACATGTATATTTCCACTGGTTGCCACAGCAACACAAACTGTTCTAGTAGGCATGTCCATCGTGGCATCAAGGGTCAGTCAACACGGAAGAGCCGAGCTCCGTGGTTTTCGAGCACTCTCATTGGAATGAACGGGGCTTTGCATCAAACGCTGTTCCCTGTTCTCTTAATACACACGCATTGTTGGATTTGCGAGATCTCACAAATGAAACTCAAGATATCGCAAAACAAAGTCAAGATTTCATTTTTTTTTTCTTTTCCTTCATGTCACCTGCTCTGTAAATAATGTAAATGCCTCCAAAATGTTCATACATTTTATAGTACAGGTTACAAGACTGTAAAAAGCAAGAAAAAACAGGATAAAGGTTAAGGATAATGTCAAAATTGAACAGGAATCAACCAGCTGCAGAGATGGTGTATATTCTGCATAACTACCCACTGCTGCTGTTTAAATGACACGAGGAAACTATTTCAAGAAGTATCTGTTATCAGAATACATCATTTTTGTAACCATAAGTTCATTACATTACAAGTCACTGGAACTATTTGGATACCACCCAACTCTGTTTATTACCATATTCATGTGTTTTTATCCCTCAGACTGTCAGAATCTGACATTGTTCGATATCACCCTTGCAGTAAATGTTACTGCTGTTGACAGTTTTTCTCTCTCACCTTTACGCATGATTGCATAAAATTCCCACACACCATGAAAAGAAATGTGTTCCTCATGCTCCCAGCAACAATTCAGTGACTCACCTCCCATTTATGGAGCCTACATCCACCCTGATAGTACTACGGCCCAGTTTTACATATTAAACTCGCTCTGATTCTCTTCAGCTCTGCTGATCTGTATACTTTATTTGACGTATACAGACGAGCGTCAAGAATCATTCAACATTTGGAACACAATCACCGTTCCCACATTCAAAATGGAGGAGGGGAGCTGTGTGATACCGCTGAATCCTGATCAAGCCCCAATGCTAGGGATATGTTTTTGCTGCAGACCACACTGCCTGTTACCATGACAACAAACAGAAATTTCCCTTCATACACTTCACCCAAGTGCTTTTCAACACTGAAACCATTCTCCCCTCTCCTCGCTCCCCACTCCCTCGAAGTTACTACCTGCTTCTCTGCTCCCAGCATCCTCGGGAGTTTGGGGAATACACTTCAATTGATCTCCTGCAGACGAGCAGAGCCGGACCGATCACATGATTAATTCAGATGTCAGTGAGATCACTGCCTCGTTTCTTCTCTCTTTTCAAGACTCTGGTGGTGACTGAAACGCACAATCTGCAAACAGGATGAATTGAGCTGCTATTCACAAACGTGCCAAAGCAGCAATGTGCTCAGCGGTGACCCAGATGTGCGTCCACTTGGGCCCATAATGCATCACAGTCTGAAGAAGCTGCGTCTGGCCCATAGGCTGTATGGACAACGCGTCTCCACCTTCTCCCACTGTGCAAAAGTGAAGCCAAAATATCCCAAGTACAGTACTTCTTGTAATTTTGTCTGTGCAGTAGTTATCGGGCGGTGGAGCAGCGAGATCAAAGTCCTGCCCATACACCCGCCTGACCATCCGCGAGTCAATTCCAGCTGTCAATCATGACGTTTCCCCTCGTTTTTACATCATCAAATGACTAATAAAAATCAAACTATTTGGAAAAATGAACACTTGAACAAACATTAGCGTGATAACTATCTTTGGGGAAAAATGTATTTGACATGTTCTTTGACTTTTTAGTTTGGTCAATGTTTCATCCGCTAACATGGAGGGGGGCGGCATTTATGATCTGCACTGCATACAGCCACCAGGGGGCGATCGAGATGTCCACGAGTCTGCCCCTGGTCTGGCCTCCAGTGGAGGGATGAGCAGCTAGAAAAGGACACACTTAGTCACCTGTTTTGTTTCTTCCACCACTTGAGCAGAGAAAACACATTTCTTTTGGTCTCCAAACAAAAATAGACTCCACCTTACCTTGAAGACAGCGGGGATGATGGGCAGCGAGGATACATTTACATGTCGTGGGTGGTCTGCTGAGTGCAGATTCCAGCCCAGACCTGGGACTGTTTCGGACAATTTGACCCTTGATCCTCCACCCGTTCTCCCGCCATGTGAGTGTCAGAGATGAACAAAGTACCATTCAAACAGCATGCATACAGTATGTACCAAACGGTTCTTATTAAGCAATAAAAATGTCTGACACCATCAACTTTTTCAATGTTTGCAAGACAGTTGCGAGAAGTGAAGCACATTTGGATTGAATTCACACCTAGGACAGTCTTATCAGATTAAAAAAAACCTTATCCTGACAACTAAAACTGTGATTTCTTCTCACTGTTTGTGCTGAAAGATTTGAAGACTAACAAGCTGCTAAAGCCTCTTGACTTCAAAGCAGCTGTTGGGCTGCGAAATAAATCCAATGGAAATCACTGATAGTTTGATGTTAGTTGGTTGATTTGGCTTGTGCTGCGTGCTTCTTTCTCTAGCTCTCACTTCCGCTCACTTTTCCTGAGAATGGATCTTATACTGAGGTTTGTCAGAATGTTTGCATATACAGTACATGTCTGTCTATCTGTGTGTCCCTTATTTATCTATCTCTCAATTTCTGTCTCCATGAATTAACTCAGACATAGGTGAATATTACAGCGATGCTGTAAAATCTATCCTTGACAACACATCTATCCAACGTCATTGACTGTCAAATGTAATAAATTGAGAGTGAAAGGAGTGTGCCAGGGGAGTAAGTCCAAGGTCAGCGCCACTAGATCTAAGTGCAGAAGCTGGTAAATGTTCCCCTGGGGAGGTCCCTGGCCTGGGTCGTGCTGTATATGTCTGGCAGGAGGCCTACTGACATTTGAACATAAAAGAACAGTTTGTCTATAGCAGCGGGCACAATTGTGGCGGACAACTTTTCCATCCGCAGGCGTTGTTCGTGAAGGAGCGGAGCAGGTACCTTTGGAGATTTGGGCGATTGGGTTTCAGGGGCCGGCAGCACGCATACAGTACGGCGGCGTTGGGTTTCCTTGTAGAGGGGAAACGGTAAAAGCCAAATTCACTGGCATGAATGTATGAGCGCTGCCTCAGACCATGTGGCGAGATATTGTTCCCCGTCAGGTGTAGTCTTACACCTCTGAGTGATGAGGTATTTTCCTGGAAGACAGCAGCAGACACTGACAGAGGCAAGAGAAGCTGTGTGACGGTGCTGTGGCAGCACTGGCTTGTTTTTTTCTATTATCATATTAAGAATCTTGCTTTTTTATTTTGTTCAGCCCCAAATACACTTGAAACTATTTCAATCTTGATTCAAATTTAAAATTAAGTATGTGCTTTAAGTAACACTTCAATCACTTAACTCTGAATAAGCATCTGTTAACATAATCGGTCAAGACAATTGCACATAACAGAGATTATGATTGTTAGCGCAACACTCCCACATAAAAATTAAAGCCAATTTGCTATATTGTTGAGCTCCACCACTCATGGTCTAACGGCTTTTGCTCTAACAATTCTAAACGATACAAGTGTGGGAACACCGGTAACGAAGCAAGAACATGCATAAAATGAGAATTATGTTAATGCCTTTATTGCCCTGGTGCATGCTGGGAAGATTATTGTTATTATTATTATTATTATTATTATTATTATTATTATTATTATTATTATCATGCCTACCTCAACAACTCACACAACCCACTGGCAACATCATTTATAATCCAGATCAGAAATATTGCTTTTGTCAAACTATAACATTTTAAGCACAAGAATACGTCATTTTAGACTGTACTGATTACCAAATATTGATTACATATTTTATTATTAAAATAACAGAGAGAGAAAAGTGCCAAAAAGAAAGAGAAAATCCAAGAAGTACCAAATATTCAGCTGTTATCTCAGCCTGATTTATTTGTTCACATTCATAGTTTATGCAAGTAGGACCACAGGAGCGAAGCAGCCAATGGCACGTTCTGCATCGCTGCCTCTTCAGGTTCGCTCACAATGACGAAGCAGTCATCTGAATGAGGTGGTCTGGGTGTGTGGCAAACATTTAGTGCTTGTCAGTGTTTGTCATTGCTTTGTGTGTGTGTGTGTGTGTGCGCACATGCTCCTGTGATTGTGTAGGATAGACTTTGTGTATGTTGTGTTGTTTTTGCAGAGAAGGCTGTAAAGGGTGAGCTACTATACTGTATGTGTGTACTTTCTTCACCGTGACCTGATACCAGAGTCATACATCGACCTTTTGGTGTCACCATCATGCACAACAAACTCCTTTTTAGTTTCTCAAAGGTTTGTGGAGCATTACAAATAATAAATAATGATTACTATTTGTATGTCGAGGTTTTGTTGATGGTGAACCGGTTACATCCTTGCAGGACTTTGTGAGTTTTGCAGCGAGGAGGCAAAGCACAACCCGGCTGCTGTGTGTCCATCACCAGCTTGATGGATAAACGTGTGTTTGTCCATGAGTCATGTAATTGCACCACCACAGACCCATTTGAAATATTTAAACACTGTCGAACGTGAACGGCTCGGGCGTCAAGTTTCAAAAGCTAGCGCCGTAAAAAGGCCACTGTGGATGAGAAGGTTCTGTCACGGTGAAACTCGGCCCCCGCCGACTGAGCTGATTCTGTCTGAGGGACACAAGCGACGCACAATAACACGTCCCAAGAGTTCAGCAAACGTCAAACAAGACTGTAAGCCACGAGCACATGACAAATAAGCATACATTACAGTGAGAAGGGAGATGCCATTGTAGTAATGGCCTTCAAACCAGATTTATGTTTGACAGCGAAAGCTACGTCCAAGTCATCTGCTGTTCACATCTTACAAAAGAAGCACATCTTATTACACTTGTTTTCAGAATTTTTATTGAATATATTATATTTTTCTTTAATCAACATTGCACATATTCCATTTTCAATCACATCTCATATTGCTGTCTACAAAATGTTATGAATGTAGAAAATACAGAAATTGGAAGATTTACCAAAAAGAAATGAGAGAGAGAGAGAGAGAGAGAGAGAGAGAGAGAAAGAGAGAAACGCCCTCAGGAAAATAATAAAAACATACCTTGGGTTAGGATGCATTTTTCTCAAAACAAAGCATCATGCAGAATAAAAGCAAGGCTGGCCAAAAACTCCCATGGATATTTCTCAACACCTGAACTGTGGAGATATTTTACATGTTCATTAATAGTTACTGTCAGCTTTCCTTTGCTGACCGGTAATGATTACTCTCCTTTTATCAGAGTGAAATCAACAGTTTGACTATTAGGCATACACAAACGTGAAGCAGTACCCCCGCCGCCTCCGCCATCCTTCCCAAAACAATAATGATGTGGTCGCCGTTATTGTCGACTACCCACACTGCATCTGTACAGCACAGCAGCAGTTCAGCGCATCTCTGCTGGCTGCATGTAGATCGTTTACCTCTCTGCAGGAGAGTATGGTGAGAATCATCATGACTAATGTAGATATACTGGATTATAACCATGTGACGGTTGGCCTTGGCTGACCGAACTGCAACAGCATGCATAGACACCTGATTATTATGGATTTAAACCCCGTCTTTGTCCTGTCAAATTCACATCTTAATATTCTTCGTTTGTATGTTTTATCTTTGTTTGTGCACTTCATTCATCAAGCTCTCATGGACTAATGTTCAGAAACTACAACAAAATGATCTAAAGACAGATTGAAGAATCAGAGACATCGCATATATATATATATATATATATAAAAACAAAAAAAGGCCATTTGCTTATTGTATGACAGACAGTCAAAATTGTACATGCTAATGATCCTTGGTCTTGACATTTGGAGGCTTGTTGAGAGGAAATGTGCCATGCCCCACAACGATCTGCTGCGGTTACCACGTGCCACCATAGTAATCGGTCTATACAGGCTAAAGTACTGTGCTTTCCAAAAAAGAGCATGTGCCTCTTCAAGACTGTCTGCAGGTTATTAAATAATACAATTTCAGCAGCCCTGAAACCTCATCCCGCTTCAGTTAAAGAAGACACATGAAAATAAACAAAAACAATCAAATAAATTAAGCAAACCTCCTCACCCGAAGTGCAACATAATAGAATGTGCTGCAAACACATAAAACACCGTCAAAAGTTTAGTATTTGTTGTGTTTTCTGTATTTGGGTGTTTCCGCTGTATTGACGAATTTGTAAAAATGTTTTTGATTTGCTTTTCTTTTTTTTTTTCTTTGCTTTTTTTGTTTGCATGTGTTTTCTTATGTTGAAGTGCATTGAGCACTCAGGGCGTTGAACTTTTTAAAATCCAAAAAGGTAATGATGAAACATTACGTTGCCATTTCACAGATCACGGCACATTTGTCACACAGCATGAGGAGATCCCATAATGTGCTAAAATTCCTGTTGTTCCACTAGGGCTGCAGCTGAAGATTGTTTTTATATTGATTAATCTGCCAAATATTTAGATGATTCATTGTTTTGGCGGTAAAATGTCAGAAAATATGTGTCTACTTTTCTTTTAATTCCCCACAGTCATTGGAAATTCAGATTGCTTGTTTTATTCAAATAACAGTTCACATTTGAGAGGCTGGAACCAGAGAAGGTTTGACTGAAACCATCATCAAAATAATTGGCAATTAATTCCCTGTCTATCAAAGTTTTTCCATCCACAAGCAAAGAGATATCACTTTGATTTCACTTGCTGCAAAGCTCATATTTGAATAGCTTGATGTACGAGGGATGGTGTAATTAGGAGTGTATTCACATTTCCCGGCAGCAGCCGCGAGAAGCAGTCCTGAAACAGGCAGAGGATGCTTTGCTCAAAGAAACTTTGCCAGCACTGAACTCACTGTGTGTGTGTGTGCATTCCAACCACCCCCTACACTGCAGTTTAATAGGTAGAAATGCTAATTCCCTTCTAGCGATTAGCACTTGAAGCAAATAATTCCTCTTCTTGATTTAGCTCAACATGGTCACCTCACTGCTTTAAAACACTATGAGCCAGGAAATGAAAGTTGGTCCAAAATAACAAAGTTAAGTATGGGTAATATTGAAGATAACGAAGGTTTTTATCATTTAATCAATATCATAATCCTCAAAGGAAGTGGCATCTTCTAATTATTACTTAAATGACTGTTAGAAGTAGTGACCACTGAGTATTTCTCAGATCCAGGGCTGTGTGGTAACCCTGTTATCAACTCAGTCATTTGAGCGATATGCGATATAGATTAGCTGTATCTACCAAGGCCTTTTAACACATGCAAATGATTTCTGCAAAGCATTTATTTCTCTCGTACGTGCGACAATTTCCTTAATACAAATGTGACCACCAAGCCAAGTGTAATCATTGCATTTTTCACCAAAGACCTCATACTGTTCTGCAGACAACAACCTCCTTAATCTCATCAGTCACATAATATCCAGCGAGAGTACTAAACAAATACAAACTGCGTCACTGGGTTGCAGTGCTCCTCATAAGCCACCTTGTTTATAAGGAGATTAAGACATAAAACGGGTTCCCGGTGTTATCCAACACTGTGGATGTTACAGTAAACACTTTAGTTTTTATCCTCAGACTAATGCATTACCTCTCTGGATGTATGTGTCCGTAGTGCGTAACATTAAACTGCGCTGCGTGTGTTCAATGCTAAGATATTGGGTTTAGTCAGTTTTTTTTTAAAGTGAGATTTTTTTTTAAACCAAATTCAATACACTAACAATTAACTCAGATGTGTCAATAGTAGTTTCAGTATCTACATATCCATCCTGATCACTATGGCAAAAGCAGTCGGTGTTGCCAGATTGGGCGGTCTTCTGTATAGTTTGGCTACTTAATATTTGATTGGGCAGATAACAAATTGTTTTGGGCAGCTTGTAATTTGTGATTCCCGCACTATCTTTCTCTCCTTCCACCCCCGCCTACTTGTGCTCGTCCAAAGAAAAAAAGCACAACACACTGGCTAGTAGTATGCAGCTAAGACGCATGGGTAACGTTAGCTTACCGGTAGCCGGCAGCTTGGCTTTTCTAGACACCATGGCCTCTGCCAGAGATGACAGAGAAACAACAAAGCTTAAAAAATCCTCCTGCTTGCCTGAAGTCACCAGTGTGACAACATTTGGCTTCCCTATGAGTGAGGTATGTAAACAAACAACGAAGGTAAAGGTAAAGCACGTGGGCTCCGGTGGGACTCCATGGTGCTTTCAGGTGCACCTTGTTACACTATTGGTGCATTCAAACTCACACTATTGTTGCAAAGTACCCTTTTGCCATCTAGCGGCTCTCATTGTGTCATCGTCATCCCTGTTAATCTACTATTGTATTATTTTCCAGTGAATCTTGAGAAGCGTCCTCTGGGTGGTAGGTTAAGGATTGCAATGCACTGAGTTTAGTAGACTCGGCTCGACACCCAACAACTGATGACAGATGATCAATAAAATACAACATTTCCGTTTAATACAAGTAGGTTGAAACCTTTTTTCCTATTCAAGTTATTATCCAGTTATAGCGCTGAGATAAATGACCTGTAAAAGCTTAAAGACGTTCTTATGATAATATTTTAACATTCAATCACTACTTTTTTTTCATAATTCTAACCCTGTTTTGGGTGGTTTGGGGTTCTCCTAATTGTACAAATAAAGCAGATAATGTTGAAGCTTCATCCCAGCACCTTTTTTTTTATATACAGCATATGGCAATTAAAAATGGGAGGAGATTTATGAAGATTGAGCAGGCTTTACAATCCAATGGGGCTGTTTTAGGTTAAATCTGGTAACACTGAAAGTAGAATAAAATGTACTACATCACTAAATTGCACTGGGTTGTTTTGCATGGCTTTAGATCTATGGTCAGTTCTAGTTGTTTTCTAGAATAAATCCATTGCTATTGATTCCTAGTTGCTCTGTTATAAGCACAGAGGATTTTGAGTCTCAGTCGTTCAGGCCTCAGAAATATACATGAGCTTCAACCGAAAAGCGGTTTCTCACAATATGCACACAGAGCTAGCCCTTCCTAAATCAATTCCAAACAAGTGTTTTCTTTTAAATGAGTTCAGTTATTCTGTCCAGTAGCTGTGACAGACTTTTTTTTGCTCATGTTTAGGAATATTTAAAATGTAGCCCTGGTGAGTTTTCCAGCTCGGAGATGATCCTAATGTCAAAAACGTTCTCTCGCCCTGTTTTGCATGTGTCCCCACACAACTGTTAACCATTCTAACAGCTCATTGGCTGTGCTGAATCACAACAGCATCACAAAAGTTATTACTGCAGGTATATCTAGCAGCACCAAGTCAAACTATTTGATTTGTTGTTTAGTCTCATGTGGATATTTTCCCACTAATCCTTGCCCACTCAGAATATGACCTCTTGATAAATATCCGTGTGGATTATTTATTTACTTTTTATTCAGAGTCTCATTTAGCTCACACACGAGGATAAAATTATTTTTCTTCCTGTAATATTCAATCTGCCTCAAAATCAGCCCATAGACCTTCATTATCTTCTTGCTTCATACAGTACAGCACACTGCCCTTGTATGGGTCACTACTTACCTCCTGATGAAAGCAGATGTAAGTGAAGTGGAATTTAACATAATTGCAGCCTCAAACCAAATACATCATTTTAATTCTTAGATTGAGGAAATGGATTAGAGACTGTCCAGTTAAACAGATTTCTCCTTCGGTGCTTGTTTGTTCTGCTTTATTGGATGTGTGAGCCTCGAGGATCAATCAGGCGGATCCTGTTCTTGTTCTCTTCAGTAACCTGTGGGCATATATTACTCTTCGGCTTAGTGTCTTTATGGTGCTTTGTGATAACACCCCGAGCTGTAGCTGAACATGTCACTAGATGGATTAATTTGGCTCTCAGTATTGTTGCAGTGAAGCATCTGCCCCTGTTGCCTGTTGGTTTTGTAGTAGCTACATCTCAGATCTTTATGTGAGCCAACATTCAGGCTGGCGCCTCTGTTACCAAGTCAAAACTTCAGGTCAGAAATGAGGCCTCTGGCTGGCCGAGCCCCGAGTACAAGAACAGCTTGTGCTTTGAGGCTCATAATCTGACAAGATTAGTGTAATAAAATTGCTTCTGTTCTTTACAGACGGGTTCTATTTTTATTTAATTTACCTCTAAAATGAATAGTTCTACATTTTGGGAAATGCACTTTTCTCCTTTTTTTTTTTTGCAGAAAGTTGGCTATGTCTGTAACGTAGCTACAGCCAGGAGCTTCTTAGCTTAGCATAAAGACTGGAAATGGGAGGGAAACACCTAGCCTGGCTCTGTCCAATGGTAAGAAAATCTGCTGTATGTCTGGCTTGTTTAATTCTTACAAAAACCAAATTATGACAACAACAAGGTGTGGTTTTACCAGGGGCAAGTCTTTTTGACACCCTGGGGTTCCTGGTTAACCAACAGATACACCCCAACTTGGTCCAAATGCTGATACAAAAACAAAGGAATTAATGTGATCAGCTTAAGACATTGATATGATAAGCATAGATATATATATGTGTCTTTGTGCTAAGCTAACTGGTTGCTGGCTGTAGCTTAATATTTATTTTACCCACACACATGTGGTATCAATCTTTTCATCTTACTAAAGCAAACGTTTATTTCCCAAGCTATATTTTAGCCTTAAAAGTTCAATTTAATTTGAACTCTATTACTCCTAAAGGAGACATATCATGCTCCTTTTTCAGGTTCATACTTGTATTTAGGTTTTCTACTAGAACATGTTTATGTTCCAATGTCTGTCTGCTCCATTTTAGTGCCTGTCTCTTTAAGGCCCCCTCTGCTCTGATTAGCTTGTGAGAAAAATAGGGCGCAGCCTTTCCAAATGTAGTTCTCAAGCCCGTGGGTGGAGATACTCAGACAAAGGGGGGGGGGGGGGGGGGGGGGTGTATTCTATTAAGCCTGCATGTGAAGGTGAGCCACATCTGAATGGCTTGTTGAATCCCATGTTTTCAAATCGAGCCCACATAAAAGTGACTGGATTTTCATATTCCACAGTTTGGGGATTGGTTGACACTCCAGATATTCAGATGTATGCATAAGCACTGAAAAAGTGAGTTTTTCTTAATATTTCCTGCTATAATAAAAGTTTTTTGTTAATGCAGCTTATTAATTCTTCCTTATAATTTTATAAAGAAGCAGTACTAAGTCTACATTATTGGCCAAAATGTGTTTGTTTTGCTTTCCCTTTTATGGTTTTTCTATTGGACTAAAATGACTAATACTTCATTTTTACATTAACTTGGATTTCAGAGATTTGTTCTCCAAACAAATCTTTAACTGACAGATACAGCCTGATATTATAATCCACTGTGAGTCATACTTTTTTCTTTTCTTTCTTACTTTATTTATTGTTACAACTTGCCGATTTGTTTTTTTTCCGAGAGTATTCTGCTATTCCTGTTTTACTACGCAGAAACGAAAAATGTACTTTGTGTCTTCTCCTTCCCAATAAAAACATCCTCCCCATAATGATTTCCAAAGTAAACAATTGACATCTATTTGAAAACTCTTGTGGCTATTTTGTGGTTACAAGTTTTTTTTCGGACACTAAGGAAACATCTGGAACATTCAGTAAACAGCTTGTCTGAGGAATACTATTGAGATACACATTTCTGGAAAAAGAGCAAGAAGGTGAACTTTGGATTTTCTTTCGGAGTCGAGGAAGCAGACACTAAGATGAAGACATCACATTTAAGTGCCGTTATAGTATGTAATGGATGTTTTTTGATGAGAAATATAGGTAAATAAAATACTGCCTTCAGTAAAATATGTGAAATAACTTCTCCTACTACTACTTCCAAAAACCAAAACAAAACTGGCAAATTCTAATAATTTCATTCACAGCCAACATCGCAGGTCAAAGAGAGGTAACCAAACCCAATGCTTCTGTGGCAAAGCTGCACAAACATCAGCAACCTCTTGTTGTAGTATGCCAAATGGATGAGTAGACAGATTTTTTGTGTGCAGTATGCAGAAGAAGAAAACAGAAAAACAGCAAAAACGATGAAGAATGTTGGAGCAGCATTTGCAACGATATGAGGAACATGATTGTATCAGCGAGGACAAACCAAACACAGAGGATTATGGGTGATGGGCAACACGTCTTAGGACACAACAGTATAAATGTCTGCTATTTACATATTTTCCTATTCAGTGTGCATCTATATCACAACATTTTCCAGAAGTCCACAACATACAATAAATTCAGGGTTTCACCTTTGGTTATGTAATTATCAAGGCTAGGTTTAAAAAAATATATAACACACGTCCATGTTACTTTTGCATACAGTTAAAGTGAAAACATATCAACAAAGCAGCTGGTCAGCTCTAAATTTGCATCTGAGACAAAAACCTAAGGTATTTCATCTTCACGGCGAGTTTCACCCTGCTGTTTTTCTGCGGTAGAAAGTGAGTGTGGCAGATATTTATGATGGTGTTTATGTGCCTGACATCTTTGCTTTAGTGTATGTGGATCTTAATGTAAGAGGGTGTTCTTCTGATGTATTTTAGTGTGTTGCATTGAGCCAGTATATATATATATATATATATATATATATATATATATATATATATATATTTCATATCTCTCCCCTAACCCTCTATACAGTCTCCCCCAACCCTCCATACACTTTCTAAATGAGGGTTTTTATGTGTTATGACACAATGTGAATTAAGAGTTTGTCGCAAGCATTTGAGTGAGCAACTCAGGCCAGCCTTGTTTGGTTGACTTTATGAAACAAGATAAAAAATATATTAAGTCGAACTGCTGACTGCACATAAGCAGAGAGCAAACTCACCATTTAGTAACCAATGACACCTACGAAGCCGACCCAACTAAAACATTATGTCGACGTTACAACCAAACATTGTCTCTATCATATTAAAATATTCACATCTGTTCCTTACAAGACACTTTTTTTTCACATGTAAAGAAAACATCTTTGAACTATAAGTCTCTTAGTTTCATCACTTCATACATCTGTATATGTGTATTATTAAGGCATTCATTTTCGGCCACGACTTACTCATTTGCCAATTCCAGTCTCAACCCTTGAGGGTTTGTTTACTGATGTCACGCAGCAGCTCTCGTCCCCGCCTGTTCAAGTCCCGAGTCCTGTCCAGTTGTTGCTTTTGAGTTTCCGCTCGTGGTGGCGATGACCAGTCACAATGTTTTGCTTGTGCGCTGCAATTTCCAGAGTTGTGGGGGATACTTCCTCTCCTTGTAACTGGCAGCGCTGAAACAGAGACAGAAACAGGAAACGGATGCAAGTCTATCATCATTCTTGAGAAAAGGGCACCCTGAAGATTGGAGCAATTTTAATCCAAACGCCAGACTGATACTGTGCATATTTTCCTTTCCCACCCAGAGGTTGGGCAAGATGCTTCAAACTTAAGATAATCATCAGGGTCATTAAGCAGCAACTCCCTCTGAAGCACCTAGAGAGGGCATTGGTATGAGGTTTGTTATACACAGTATAATACAGGTTTTAGTTACATGAAAATATTGTTCCAATATTTACCCCTTAACATACAGTTTCCCCTTCTGTTTCACCCTTAAGTAGCTCAAAGGTTGTTAAAATCATCCTATTTTCTATCATATTCATCTATTTTCTTCATCTATCTTCTTTAAGCTCTTTATTGATGATATATGTTTATTACAGAGTGAAATATTCAAGCCAAAGGTTCCTTGATTACATGCCTGCACCATCCCGTCAATTGTAAATATTCCAGATGTCTAAGCGCTTGTATTGTAGCACTGAACACTCTTTGTTGTTTGTTTTGGTAATTACAATTGTTGATGACTTCTACCAATGTAACCGTCTTAAAGTAAGTCAAATTAGACAAAGTGACTGTGTAATGTAATCATTTCAGACATATTTGATGGCTTTGGGATCTCCACCAGAATCACAATGAGGCTCTGTTGATTCAAACAAAGTTGTAATGAAGAGTCTACTGGTGGGCAGCGGGGCTTAATAGTAATGTCAATTCACAACACAACTTTATTTATCCCTGTAAAGGCAATGGTATCAGTCAGGTTGTCAACAAATACATAATACACAGGAGAAGAAAAAAAAAAAAGCAATGTTAATCCCACCATGAAAATAACTAAAATCCTATACACTTGGAAACTATATGTAGAATGTGTAATAAATACATTATGTTATCAATATCTAAATATGCCAAAAACATACAAAGTCATGAAGCCATAGAAAAGCATAGACAATGACCTATGAAGAACAGAAGATGGATGGCAGAAGGGATAATACACTTAAAATCAGTTTCTTTTAGCGCAACAGAACAACCACGATCCTTCCATACCTTTTATTTCTGTAACCATAACGACAGAGGCACCCTATCCTTAACAAATTCATTTTAACCCAAACCACAATGATTCACTAAATTTAACCAAGTTCTTCTTGTGCCTAGGCCCGAAACTTTAAGTCTATAACCACAGTATTGTCTCATCATAAGACATCATCGCCATTTTTCAACAGTGATTTGTAAAGTTTTTTGGAAAGCACAGATATTGGGCGTCAGATCAGAAGAGGACTTGTTTTGATGTCCCGAAGGCAGCAATAACAATTTACTTGTAACATTTTAATACGCTCAGCCATCTCCTTTTATGATTTAGAAGATCACAAGGAAATGTTCATAGAACAAACCGGCCTCGCAAATCTACATAAAATATATACAAAAAGTGGGCCGTAAAACTTACATCAAATTGTAAGTAATTTAATAACTGTTACAATCACTGCTATAAAGGTGAGTGATATTTGGGTAAATACAAATCAGCAGCATATGTGCACTCCAAGCAGATGCAGTGGGCAAAGCCTGGGAAACCATGGCCATCTCCTCCAAACACAGGCAAACTGCATGTGCACGTCTTCAAAAGGAAGAAACAGAAGGCAAACTGCACTAACAAAGAGAAATCAAATCAACACAAAAGAAAGTTGCTGCTTGGTAGCATTGATTCGGCCTGATATAACCCTCCTCTGTAGCTGTGTTTGTAGCTCTGATTTAGCTTAAATTTAAATTCCTTCTTCACAAAGTGTTTGCTATTCTGGCATCCACTCAGTAGGACAAAACATAGCACAGTATAACTGTTCTGTGCCATCACTATTTATGCTTATTAAGATGCAGACTATTAGAGACAAGCGTCCTCTTTAAACAGAGCAGCTGTTGTATAATTCTCCACCTCAGTAATTTGAGGATTTCCACAAAGTCTCCCAGGAGTTGGAGAAATTCTGTCTGCAATCATAGCTGCAGCAGGCACAAGGCAATTAGAACTAACATACTGAGTGTATCTATTCCCTTATTAAGACTGTACAGCTAAACCTGTGGTTGTTTGCATTGCAATACTCTGTAGAATACCCTGTACCTGTAATGATAAAAGGGACAAATACACAATCCAATATTCAAGTCAGTATAAGCACTAATACAGAGCGTTAGAGGGATTTAAATTACTGAAGTGCAGCCATGAGGTGAATTCATGTGAGATGTGAGGATATCCGTGATATTATTCAGTGTCCGTGACCTCAGGCTTATTTAATGCTGAGGCTTAAATGCCACTCTGAGAACATAAAAGAAATTTGGTTAGAATAGAGCACAGTGGTCCTTTTTTTCAGGTGTTTGGGTTGACGTGAAAGCAGATCCCGTGTGTGTACAGTTTAAAGTGGGCAACCTACAGCTGTAGGGAAACATATCACACCAAAACACACACTGAATGAAATGCTTCTTGATACGCTCGTGCTGCTGCCACATGAGGACAGGTGACCCATGCTGGGATCTCTGCTGAGGTTCAAAGTGAAGTGTATAAACACCACACTCGTTTTCTGAGTAGATATATTTAATTTTAATTTAGTTGACATTCTCATTCTCTATTTCAGAATTGTTCATACTGTTAATACTGTTCATATTGTAATATAATAACATAATACTATGTATTCCAGCACCCTTTGCACTATTCTCCACAATTAAAATAATAACTATCATAATTTACTCCTGCATACTTTGCACTCTTCATTGCACTATTGCCTCAACCTGTCTATATTTTTTCTGTTTAGAGTGTGTATGTATTAGTGTGTATATATTTGTCTTATTTTGTTTTGTGGTTTCTGTTGAATGTGTAAGCACATTGTGAGCAATGATGATCCAATGCAAAATTCCTCGTACGTGTCCTCATACCTGGCAAATAAAGCTGATTCTGATTAAGCTTCATTATCTCCTAATGAGAGGCTGTAATATTAGAGGGAGTCATATGTTGTCGTTGTTGCAACGAGTTCACTGAAGATGAATAATGGGAAAAGAGCGAGGACTCAGCCCCATGAGTTTCAGAAATGGTTGTCAAACTGTTGCAACTGTTTTAATATAACCACATTAATTGTCCTTTGTAATAATAGCCCTTTCAGTGACAGCTAAAATATTTTAAAATGGTCATTATCTGTAAGAATGAACAATCTCACATCGGGATTTAAGTCTAAAGTTCGATGCCGCAGCAGGAAGTGGTGTGCTCTTTATGTAGCGAGGCATAGAGTAAAGTAAAGTTGGGGGTGGTGGATGGATGTTATTGTGTCTGTCACAGTTTGCGTACTGTCACAGACCTGCACTCAATGTTTACTCAATTTCTATCAAACATAACCCGGATCTTTCCCTAACCTTCAAGCGTTTCAGCTGTCCAACATGACTATACCTTAAAGAGGAACTGAACTGGAATTTTAATTCTGGTGATATAACAGATGTATTTTATTTCTTCTCACTGGTACTATTATTAAAATGGGTGAATTTGTTAAAAGGGATAAAATGGCAAGTTGAAAGTGTTGTTTTTGTAACATGGGCGCCGCCATGTTGGAATTCCACAATCTACTACGTCACTGGCATGGTAAGCTACTCCGTGGCTAACTAGCAATAGCAGCGCAGCCATAGGAACAGCATACAAAGAGTCGGAGGCTAGCAGACATATGGCTTGGGAAACGGAAAGAAAGACGACTAAGGGGGTCATAATGTATTGCCCCTGGCTGCAGTAAGGACCTGTATAGGGCTAAGGCAGCTGGGGTTACGACCCATTTCCACAGGCTACCTTTGACAAGGAAAAAACAGTCCTCAAGTCATGGCTAGCAGCTAGCTGCCTTAAAACGGGCTAGCCCTCCGACAGCCCCTGGATTTCCAGTCTGGAGCATTTTTTAGCGACAGACTATTTGGAAAGCTGTGCTTCTGATACAACAGCGTCACTGTAGAGGTTAAGTCCAACAGACTGAAACCTGAGGCCTGCAGTCTCCAGTTCAGGGCAGACCGATAACCCACCGGCTAGTAACACCCCCGATGCTACCTGCCGCAGAAAGGGCGCTGAAACGCTCACGGCAGGCAGAGGACAGAGAGGTAGTTAGCGGTATGTTTACCGGTTGTCAGCTTACTCTGAAGTCTACTAGGCAAAGGGCTGGGTGTAACGTTGTTGTCACATACACAAAACACGAACATATTCACTTACAAAAATAAAGCCCAACGTGTCGGCTTCATAGCGTTCAACAAAACAGAGACTGACACACTGGGCATTACTGAGACACAACACCAAGCTAGATACCAACAATCCGACCGAGGGAAAGGGCTAGCAGCTAAATACGATGGCAGCTCTTATGACAAACTCCACAAGCTAGCACTCCGACCACAGGCTGTAGAAATAAACCAAGACTCCGACGATATCACAGACCCATAATAATGCGTTTACTAGCCGCTAGCTAAACCACAGATACCACCGTCCCTCTCTAATCACCCTGAAGCTAGCTGATGTTAGCCGTCTCAGGGCACATTGTTGATGCAGAAACAGCTGCTAGTTCCATTGTAAAAATCTGCCAACTCCGCAAAACTCGTGACTCCTCCGCGCATCTTTGGTCAAACTGGGGTAACTCCTACGTGCAGCTAACAAGCGATCCCATTAGAGTAATGCGTCCAATTACATTTTCCATTTATCTGCCTCTATTTTCGTAAACGAACAGGACCTTAACCATGTTTTTTCTATTTTCTCTAAATGGACACGATATATAAGCAGTCTATTTCCTAAAATGCATAATGTTCTTGGAGACAATAAAGGAGAGTACATGACAGTAAACTGCACCCACACACACCGGTCACTGTCACCCCCCCCCCCCCCCCAAGCGATCCTGTACTTCAGTGGAGCCTGAAACTGATTGTCCTCCCTGTGGTGGTAGTCAGACACTACAGGCCTGTCCCTCACAGGCTCAAATGCGTAATCCGAGCCATTAAAATGACTTTTTCTTGTGTGTATATTATGTGCTGCAGCCGATGCCTATATGGCAAGCCATTTTAACATTTAAAAGCTAGACTGGATATGTGTTGCAGATATCTTTAATTCAGTTTTGCCTAGTCAAAAAGAACATTTCGGATATCCGCAAATACATTCTTCCTATCCACAATTGTAATTTCAGATATCCACAAAAACATTCTTCCTAGGACAAATTACATCACGTTTGCCATTCATTTGTACGTGGTTTATCATTCCAGATATCTACAATTCAGTTGCAGATATCCACTATGTGAATTACGGATATTCACAACTGAGTTGTAGATATCTGTAATTCCAGTTTGAGATATCTACAATGTGATACTGACTAGTCATAACTCCAGTTCAAGATATCTTTAATTCAACTCAATTCAAGATATCTATATGGTCCTTTTCAGATATCTTAAATTAGGTTTTGACTAGGCGAAATGACGTTGTAGATATCTGTAACTGGAATTATGACTAGTCAAAATGACGTTGTAGATATCTGTAACTGGAGTTAGGGATATTCGTAATTTAATAGTAGATATCTATTTTCAAGATATAGATATCTTGAAATAAATTTTAATTAGAGATATCTGAAATTTGAGATATCTTTAACTTTCATTCTGCCTAGTCAAAATGTAATTACAGATATCTTGAATTAGAGTTTTGACTAGGCAAAATGACGTTGCAGATATCTTTATGCAAATTGGGCCCGCATCCCACAGGCGGGAGCAGAGCGCATTGTTCAAATCATCAAATCACATAGCTAGCACCTGTTAGTTGTGTAATTAGCACATTAGCACATTAACATGTCGGAGCAGCCAGAGGGCGAAGGCGTGTTTAATCGTCTTTTTAATGCTGCAGCCCGTGCAAGACAGGAGCTGGCACCAAGAAATGAGGATTCAGCGTTACTTTCCGCATATGTTCAATTCTTCCGAGATTTCTTTCACAGTTTTCAATAGAACGACGTTCTCTCTCCACAAATCCCCTCTGTGAGGGCTCGTTCAATTGCATGCCATTTTCTGTTTGTTTTTTTTGTTTTTTTATTAAAGCCAACGCCATGACTCTTTCTTCTTCCGTTCTCTGAAATAAGGAAATTAACTTCTACTTAATCTACCACTTCTTTTATTATGGCGGGGAGGGGAAATCACGTATCTAAAATAGAGCAACGTCATGCCCAGTAATTTGCACTAGTCATAATGACGTTTGAGATATCTTTAACTTTCATTTTGCCTAGTCAAAACTGAATTACAGATATCTGCAATTGTCATTTAAGATGTGTGACGCGTTGATTAACGTTTTCAATGACGTCATTGTAGATATCTGTAATTCAGTTTTGCCTAGTCAAAACTGAATTACAGATATCTCTATCTGTCGTTTTGACTAGTCACAATCACGATACAGATATCTTGAATGACAATTGCAACTATCCGAAATGTAATTACGACTAGTCATAAAGACGTTATTGCTATCTACAATGTTAATTCCGGATAGTCGAACTTAGCTTTTAAATGTTAAAAGGGCTTGCCATAATGCCTACATACCTTCGCAGGTCCTACCATGCCAGTGACGTCATCGATATTATCAGCGTTCTAACACTAACAAATGCAATTTTTGTGTTGCTTAAAAAAAAGCTATATTGATTTTTTAAATAATTTTTTTTAGTGTAATTCATTTGGAATTACCATAACCAACAAGTTATCAAAAGTTAGTTTTTCAGTTCAGTTCATCTTTAAAGGATAATTCCGGTTCATTTCAACCTGGCACACTTTCCATAAATGTGGCTCTATGGGTTTGCCTTTCTTGTAGAGATCCAGGAAACGAGGACTTAAGCAATACAACGCAAACACGGACAAGCTGTGGGAGACTCCTACAGCTGTTCAAATGAACATACTTTTTATATGCATCACTTCAAACACTTGAAACCAAAAGTAATCACAGAAACAGTGGCAGTTACGGCTAAATGCATAAAGATCAACAGTAGGAATGTTATTCCTGCAAAGATGCACATACATGTTATGGGTAACTGTGGGTTACAGAGGCTCACAGTGGAACCAACGCACACATCTCACAAAGCTCAACAATGTGTTGTGCTGCCCTGCTCATCCAACAAGTTGAATGGGTGATCCAGCTGTTTGTCAAAGGACTGATTCGAAACACACAACACTGGAGCTAAAAACTGTACAAATGTGAACAGGCATAGGAACGTCTCTGAAATGGCAGCTGTGCATATTATCTATCAGTGCGTTCTGTCTCATACTGAGTTGTTCTACGCTGTTTTCAGGCTATCAGTTGACTTTTTGTAGCCACACTAAATTTCACTTTTTTTTTTATTTGCTTAGAAGATTCTACATTGAGTAAAAAAGTTTACTTTTCAAGTCTCTGCAGGTTCATTTTGCATTATTACCTCGTCATGTGTACACTGCATGCAGGTTTCTCCCAAAAGACACATTGACCCAATCCCAAAGTGTTCCTTGAGGACTAAGGACTAAAGAATCACAGACTTAATTGACCTCAGGTGCTAAGTGAGTGAGTGTGTGAGGCCCAATGGGCAAGAAATTTCAAAATGTTTCAAATTCTTGTTTTACAAGTTGGATAACAGGTCCGCTCCATGGTCGTGTGTGGTGCTGTTGTTTACCTTTTGTAATTTCTGGATTTCCCTATGGTCTCCGGTGTAAATGTCACAACGCTTTGAACTGTGGGTAATTCCCTTTGGAGAAGTCTGCATTGATGCAGACTCACAGAAAGGGCTCTGTAAGTGTGTACCCAAACCCTCACGCCCTTTGAAATTTCACATTGGGACATTTTGGTAAATTTTGCTAGAACTTTGTATTTGAGTCCGGACTTTGAGATTGGGCCAATAATCTGGTACAATGAGAAATCCCCCCGAATCCGGTGGGGGCTGTGGCTCAGTGGTAGAGCGGTTGCCTGCCAATCGGAAGGTTGGTGGTTCGATCCCCGCCCCTGCAGTCATTGTCAAAGTGTGCTTGGGCAAGACACTGAACCCCGAGTTGCCCCCGGTGCTGCGCATCGCAGTGTGAATGTGTGTGAATGTTTATCTGATGAGCAGGTGGCACCTTGTACAGCAGCCCTGGCCACAGTGTATGAATGTGTGTGAATGGTGAATGTTTCCTGTAGATGTAAAAGCGCTTTGAGCAGTTTGACTGGAAAAGCGCTATATAAATACAGCACATTTACATTTACTGTTTATCATTAGAGCCCTTCCAGTGATAAAGGAGAAATATCTAGAAAGGTCTTCTGTCAGTCCATAATGGACACCCCAAACCTCACGCCTGTTCTGAATACGTAGGCCTGGAAAATACTAAGAACCCAATATATTCATTTACTAGACTCCTAATGCTGAAAAAGGAGAATCCACGGATTTATCATTTGTACCTGTCTATGATCTACCTGACCTGCCAGCTGCATGCACACCAGGATGTTTTCACTACAGTCTGCAGGACAGCTTTCAGTGCCACATGCAAAACTCACACCCTGTCACTTTGGGGCACTGCCTCCTCAAGGCAAAGAACAAGTTTAAACCTGTTTGGATCTATAAAACCACCTGCCACCCAGAAACTATAACTATTCCCAATTTCAAAGCCCAGGAGCAGTTTTTCCATCAAATTGGATTGAAAATCATTATAAAATCATTATGATGTTTGCAGAAAGCATCCAGTTGAGAGCTGAAAGAGACAAAACCTGCAAGTATGATATTAAATGGGAGATGATTTTTACAGCCCCAAAGGTTGAATTTATAATAACCTAACTGCAGGGGGTTGATAGAGTTAATAAATCCAAGTGACTCAACACCTGTTATTTCACCTGATTTCTGAAATTCACTTCACTGGAAAAACAACACTTTGTTTCTTAAGATTTAAACTAACTATATCCTCGTTTCCACCAAGCCGTCCGCTTCAGTTACGTTTGTTACGGACTTATTTTTGCGTTTCCACGGTCAAAAGTTGTGGATGCTACCAATAGAACCATTCTGTCCTGTTCCGCCCGTTACTCCTTTGTTGAGGTACCTAGCAAATGTGAAACAGATCAAGTGTTTTTAGGTACATGTCCGCATGTGTTACCAAAGGGTCTTAAGATACTACACCGAAAGGGTTTGATTAAATCGCGGCCTAACTAACCTTCACATATTATCTCCTCCTTGCAGTCATAAGTTTAGCCTCATCGAGACCTCTAAATCACGTTTTAGATTTGTTCAGTGACTCATATAGGTCTGGTGTTGTGCCCCTTAACAGCTGCAGACAAGCCAAGTGGTCAACACAAGATTAGCAGATTAGGTATTGCTCCCTTACAGTGAATGATTAAGATAAGGACAAGAGCACAAGCATGACTGCAGAGATCCATCAAGCCAAGAACGAAGAGAGTCACTGTAATCTGGAAGAACAAAGCCAGTGTCTGTGAGCTGACTTTTCATCACCTTCCTGACATTTGCTGGTGATATCACTGCCAACAATGGTACATGGGTGATAAATTAATGCCAATATAGCTGCTTTAAATAGCCACAGATGAGCATAATGTCAGTGAAAAAGGGCCGCTGCTCAGGTGTTCTTGGAGGACCTCTGTGATGAAGACAATGGATGAAATTGTGCTACTTTTTGCCAGCCCACTGCCAGGTCCAAAGACTGCAGACAGAGAACTATACACACACACACGTACACACAAGTACACAAGTTTTGAATTACGTCTCCAACCTAATGTTAGTGAAAGTGTTTGACATATGAAAGCATCAAACATGCATTTTAGATGAATGTAAGAAGAGTACATCCAGTTGGTCCTCATCCCTGTTTGCTTTGCGCCGTTAGATTTAATTTACAGGACGCAGGGGTTTCAACCTGGAAGATACTGGGGGTAAATAAAGGTCTGGAGCATATAAACAAAGTCATTTTCATTCTATTTGTAATGTCTGGAGTCTAGTTGTTAATCCATGAACCTCACGTTTTCATAGGTGTGTGCATAATGTGTCCATTTTATTTGTTTGTGTACAAAACTGTAATACTACAGTTTTTTATTGCAGTACTGCTAAAGTCCGATTGATTCGGGGAACATCCTCCGAGCGATAACCAACAATATTTATATTGATCTTTTTTTGTGTACAATTCTCATCACACCTGTTAGTTAGCCTGTAGCTACTTCTTAACAAAACAAAACATTGTGTGCATTATTGTTTTTAACTGTTGTAAAATTAAAAAAAATAGGATTAATCAGTCAAAATTCTCAATGTCGGTTAGGCTAATTATTAACATTCCTAGTGTAAAAGTGTGTGTGTAACAAAGCCACCAGGATAACGTCGGCCTCAGGTCCTGGTGAGTCTTAGCAGTAGTATAAATCATTGGAAGACGATTGTAGTTTATTGGAGAATGCAGAGGGGCACTTTGACTTTGTCCTCTTTACCTCACTTTTAATAAATTGCTTATTTAACTTAATCTTCAAGATAAATGAATGATTGGTTAAAGGTGCCCCCTTTTTTTTTTTTTGCATTTTTTGAAACATGTTAGGTCCATATGTGTTTGTTATGTTGTGAATGTGAAAATGAAGTGCTACCTCCTCTGTCAGCTCTAGCCACTGAAAAGAAATAAGAGGAGAAATCAGGCCAATTACAACAGCTGGTCAGTCTGACGTCATGTTGCCTGAGCTCATTACTATTCATGAGCTCTCCCAGTTGTGCTGAGTAAATAATGTAGATAGCCAAGCTCTCATTGGCTAGCTGTTAGCCCATAAGAATCAAGCAGCTTAGCTCGTTGAATATTAATGATAACTGCCACAAATCGAGCTGTGTCTTCGTATCCTTAATTTCTTTAGCAAACTAGAATGTCTTGAAACAAGGTAGCCAAGGCATTTTTTCACAAAAGTCCATGGTAGAACTTCAGTCATTACCACAAAGTAATGAAATACTTGTAGCAGGGCATCTTTAAAGAAAGCTCTGAATTTTTCATCAAATCCATTTCTGTACTTTAGGCTTTTTAATATCTTAAATTATGTGATTTGGGGACCACCACTTCCTTTGGGTGAAGATACCTAATGGAATATTTTTTTTCATGTTAGTATAGCCAGATGAATGACATCTACTCCTGACCCCCAGGTGATTGAGATTCATTCAACAGAAGCACAGCTTTAGTTTTAGTCGTGAGTTCCTTCTGACCCCCAGAGACGTGTCTAGCTAAAAAGTTTTCCACACAGACAGAACAGTAATGTCTGTACCTCAGACCGGAACAGACTCTTCAAGAGGGCAAATAGGTGAGGATATTGGCTGTAAATACTATTACAGCAGAATCAAGTTGGGAAATGAGACATAACGGCTTCTCATTACTCGTTACCGTTGTCGGCACATCAACCCTGCAGCCTGCTGCAACCTCTGAGGTGGCAAATCTGTTTTTATACATCACTGGTCTTATTGGCCGAGGTAATGTAACCTCTTCAAGCTCTGTGTGTGTGTGTGTGTGTGTGTGTGTGTGTGTGTGTGTGTGTGTGTGTGTGTGTGTGTGTGTGTGTTTAATGTTTAATGTGTTTTGTCTATACTTTCTTTTTATTTGATAGAATTTCTCTACAAAAGAAATTTTGATTTTTGTACACTAAATAGAGAAGGTGCCCATATATAGACGTTTATTCCTCAACGCAGCGACCGCAGGTCGACTCCGATCTGCAGCCCTTTGCCCCCCCACCCCCACCCCTCTCTTCCGTTTCATGTCTTCATATGTCCTGTGGAATTAAAGGCTTAAAATACCCTCACCCCCCTCAAAAAAATCTTTAAATACAGGAGTGTTTCGATTGTTCGATGTTACATAACCGTGTTTGGCAAGTGCTTCCTCTGGCAACGTGGTGGTACTTAGTGCTATGAACCTGTCAGTCAATATTCATATCTTTTAGATCATTTTAATCAGCAAATTGTGTCACTGAGATTTAGAGAGGGAGGTTGGGTCGGGGGAATTTCTTCAAGATCTACTGATGAGACATGGTGTTTGTCAGTGGCCCCTGACTAGAAGCTCATCATTTCAGGACTGTCCATGTGTGCTCTGCTTTCAATTTCCCATAGGCCTACCCCTAGTTATTCAGCTTGGCTCAAAACAACTCCAGACCTGCTACAGGTGGAAAACCGTCAACTCACCCTTCAGCCGTCGTTAGCTTAAACTGCGTGATTATGACAGTTTGCACTTAAGCGCTTTCTCCCTTGAGAATATCCTCTCTGACGCTGAAGTAATTTTGTTAATACTCTCATCTAAATCTTCTTCTGATCTGTGTGTCACAAGCACTTTAAACTATCATCATCAAAGCAACAGCGAGAGGCTCGCAGGCAAATCACCTGTTGGATTTTTTTCAGAAAAAGCCCGAACGCTGTCGAAGAAACCAAGTATGTTTCTTAAATGGAATTATCAAACACATTTTTGACTCTCCCCTTTGCAAAGGATTTCAGACATTCTTTATCGTTTTTTAGTTTATGTAGTTTATTAGTATGATCCCCATTAGCTGCTACAACAACAACATACTCTACTGTTCCTGAGGTCCACATAATATATTCACAATACCTCAATGGAAAAACAACACAATACTCAACAACACTCCCAGCGAACACTGAGACAAAACAACACTATAATTCAAAACCTGCCTGGTACAACGGTTAGCTCTACATCATTTTACATAATTGAATCACCTCTTAGAGATCTAAAGTAATCACTAATCATGGTAGAGCCTGTGTGGCTTGGTGGAGAACAATAGGGCAGATGATGAACCATCATGACCCACAAACCACCCAGAGGCAACAGTGAGACACAAATGTCAGGCCCCTCAGGTAGTTTTCAAATCGCCGGATGCAGATTTTGCAGGATTAACAAATCGCTCCAGTTTGACACCCAGACAAATACACGTTGTATGTCAACCACATAAGGACTGAATTTTTCACAAATCACAAATTTTACAGCAATTACCAATCCTATCAAGTGACTCATACCACCAAATCTGTTTTTGTTAATCATCACTGATTAAAAGGTAATTTTCAGGCAGTATCATTTGAGGGGGAGGTTATGTTACAAACCTGTCCAGAAAAATGAAATAAAATAATCCTACAGGGACTGACTTTAGGAGAGTGCACATGTAGCACGGTGCCTGGCTTCCTGTTTGCTGACACTAATCCAGAGGCAGCGGGGATATTCTGCCTCTTGCTGTTTCTTGCCTCACACCCCTGCAGGGCTCTCAGATCCACACTGGCTTTCCCAGTCACACACACACACACACACCACACACACACACACCACACACACACACACACACACACACACACACACACACACACACACAAACATACACAGATGAACACACGATAGACTATAAATATTCAGGCCAGGATCGGCGGTACGTGCAGCACAATGTACGCCGGGGACATAACACACACTGTGCTCATTTCAACCCTGCCACCGAGCTTTCTGTCAGCACTTTTCTGTGGGAAAAAAAAAACGTGCACATCTGCTCTTTTGACGCTGTACATTTAGCCAGACTTGTCCATGAATACGCTCTGCGGAGCCCAAACTCAAGTGGCCCCATCACTGTTTTCCTGCTTGCACAGTACTCATTAGATGTGTTAGCTGCTGCATGACAAGCCAAGCTTCAGGTGTTGTGTGTTTGTTTATGTTTGTGTCTGAGGGTGAGAGGTGCTGTTTGGAAAGCACATGTGCAACACAGTGAGTCACATTACACCATGGCAGACTGTCACGGTGAATTAAAGGCAGGACACAAATGGAGGCAGTTGTCAGGAAGCATCGTTAATGCCGCAATGCTCTGGTCCAACATAAACGACACATGTAGATGACACAATGAGAGGTCTACTGAATACAGCAAAACAACATTTTACCTTCCTAGTTATTGTTGTTTTCAAGCCTTTCCTGAGCGAGAAGTTATCCATTGTCCAAATGTACTGTTCTGTCTTTGAGTTACATAACCAATGTACAGTTTATGTAGCATTACACAAGACATAGAAGCAGCTAAAAACTGGGGGTACCGCCAATTACTTGCCATGCCAGCAGCCAAATAATCTATACGTTTAGATGTTTTTCTTTTCTGTGACACTGATAAAAAGAGACAGCCGCTCTTATCTAATCTTTTAGCCCCACAACTTACTGACAGAACAAATGGTTTAGAGACCAAAATGTCAAAACACATTTTGACTGCTGTGATTAATAGGCTCGAAATGGAGAAAATACAAATGTAACTCAAATACAATGTTGTTTTCAGCTTATGTGTCTGTTTACTGTACCTGTATGTCAATCCCAATCAATATTGCACTGCATGTGCATTTCAGTTGAGAGTATTTAATGAATCTCTATCAAGTAAGAATAGTGTATTTTTAGCCATGCAGCATGTCTCTAGGGGACAGCAATGTCGGTCGGTCCACTTCTTTGGTCCAGACTGAAATATCTCAACAACTATTAGATGTATTTGCCATGAAATGTTGTGAAGACACAGGGTCCCAAGAGGATTAATTATAATCACTTTCATGATCTATAAATGTGTCATATAAGACTATCATCAGGCGAACATGTTCATTTGTCCAATACTTTGGTACATGACATCAAGCTCAGCTCTACTTTTGTGCTTAGTGCTGATTAGCAAATGTTAGCATGCTAACTTCTTAATCTAAGATGGCTAACATTAAACCTGCTAAACATCAGCATGTTAGCATTGTCACAATGAGCATGTTATTCTCAGTAAAGCTTCACAGAGACCTAGCACAGCTGTATACTCACTCAGTTTAATGCTATATGGCAGCAGTTCCCAAACCTTTTTTGTTCAGACATAGGGTTAAACTTGAGCATTTGAACTGGATGGACAGTGTTACTTACATACAAATTGATATTGTTACAATAATATTTCCATACATTAGAAATGGCAATGTATAGGTTGGTTTGGTCTAGTTTTGCCGTTGCATACTACCACATAGAGTTGCAGAAGCTGGACGTTTCAACGATTTAACTACATTTAGCTTTTCATACAGTATGTTAAAGGGATATTGATAAGTATTAAGCTTTGTATCCGTAGAAACCCGGTAGTATTTTTGAATGACCATGCTTCCTTCCCTCATGTCCCCCTGAGACTAGATTTCTCTGTATTTTGGGTCTGAAAAAAATCCTCTGATGATGCAAAAATTGTCATTCAGCGTCATCGAAGACCTTTCTGCCCAGAGACTATGGACGACAGACAGGTAGTTCCACATGTTTTCAACCCGACCATAGGGGGTAAGACTCGTGGAGGTGGGCTGTGTTAACACGGACACGGACTGGTGCAGGAAAGCGGTGCTTTTAAACAACAAGTGCTAACCGCTGGTGGAGTTTGTGACGGCTGTGTTTATAACCTGTGTTAACACCAAGCGCTAATGCTATCAATGCGTTAGCTGAACTTTACGGAGCCTACAATGTGTGTGTGTGTGTGTGTAGTAAATGTAGCCTGTTTTGTATGTTATTTTTATTTGTTTGATATATTTTAAATGTGTACCACCTCTTGAGCGATGTTTGGTGTAGGTTATATGGTTGAAATGACAATAAAACACATTTGAGTTGACTTGACTGCCTCACTGTCTATTATGTATATAACTGGTAGGCGTGGCTTGGGAGTGGACTCGTAGGGAAGCGAAGCAAGTGCATTCTGGGAGTTGTTGTCTTTCATCCACATGAGCCAAAAATAAATTTTCTGGCTTTTCTTGGTCTAGAAGGCACCAACTTCTAAAAACAAATCCCATTTTTACTACATAAATGACCCAATTTAATAGATGTTCATCTTTCCAGTGCTGAATTATCCTTTTAAGTAGCACATAGTGTTTACATGTTACAGCTGACTCCATGTGTGAATGTGTTTTAATCATATTACATTTTTCATCAGTTGAGCGACTCTACAATCTTTCCACGTAACTGCAGACCAGTACCTCCTCTAGAGTACTAGTGTCGCTGGTTGGGAATCACTGCTGATTTCTTAAAGGTTGGAATTTGTACTGCTTAAGGCTTTCACGATAAAATATTAATCTGTCACACTTTGTCTGTTGTTTATTTCATGTACAGATTTTAACTGTGGTTGTGGTACATTAAGCACAATTTCATAATTTCTGTGAACAAAAGCACAGAGCCATTTACCCAAAATGTCATTATCAGCTCATCCCCGTCAGTCACGTCGTACCACCTCCAAACCAGCCTCCTCTATCTCGGTCCCCCGCAGGCGTTTTGCACATGTGCACTTCAGCAGTGACTTAATGAAACGCCTACAATCACTTACCAACAACAGATATAGATGCCTGCCACTTGTGCTGCCAAGCATACAAATTACCATGTTGTTTCCCCTGATAATGGTAGCTTGGAATATATCCTAGAACTCATTTTTGCACAACTGACCCAGTGTTGTTGTGTTGTGGATATTTGATAATACAGTACATGTAAGCTTAAAGGTCCCATGGCATGAAAATTACACTTTATGAAGTGTTTTAACATCAATATGAGTTCCCCAGTGGCAAGAAATGATGATAGGTGTAAACCAAGCCCTGGCTATCCTGGTCTACCTTTGAGAAAAGCTTACAGATAGGCCAATCTTGAATCTTCCCCTTATGATGTCATAGGGGGAAGGTTACCGACACATTGAACACATTACACTATGCATGTGATGTTCTAACATTTAACATGAAAAAGACAATAGACAGGTGAAAACATGAATTCCACATGTGTTCTTTGTAATGTATCACTGTATAGTATTTCATATCACTTACCCTTTTATTGAACTAAGAAAGACAAATGTTACAGGGGAACACCCCCAATTAAGAATTCCAATATGCTATTTGTATGGCCTAGGAAAGTTCAGTGTGATGTCATCAAGATTAAAGTCTGGAGCTGCTTTATAGACAATGAGTGGGAGAGTGATTTTGTGGATCCACAAAATGTTTTTTTTTTCTTTTTTCTATACCCAAATGAGCTTTATTAATTTATTTATCTCATTTTAATGTTCTCTGTTCTGAAACAGAAAATGTACTCATAAACTCAGAGCATTCCCCCGGGTGCGCTCAGTCTCATCTTTCCCAATTCCTTTTCTACAGAGTAGATCCAGACTTACACATTTGAGTAGCACTGTAGTTTTGGGATTTGGGAGACAGTTTACAAATTTCTCAAACGTCTTACACCATAGGAGTACCATTTATAAATAATGATAATGGTTATAGACCCTTTTAAGGAAGACACAAAAAAGTTTTTAGCTTTATGACTCTATCAAGAAGATGAATTGAAGTTGTAATCCCTCATTGCAAGTGGGATATGTGTTTTTAATTTGTAAAGGGTTGAATAGGTAAAACTACCAATATCAAACCAAAAAGCGAAGCTTACAGAAAAATTGAATAAAACAACAACTCAGTTTTGAGTAGTAGAAATGTGCCCTGCCTCATGTTCTGAACCACTGTTTTAGATGAGGAGCTACTGGAAGTCTTCAAAGTTTTTTTTTTTTTGTCTTCGTCTTTTTATATGTTTTGTTGAATTAATTAGACCTGTGACTTCTTCCAGGTTCAAAGGTCTGCTTAACGCCGGTTACAGAGCTCCGTTGTAGAAGCGGCAGTTGGTAGTTGTGTTTTCATTATTATGGTCCTTTCAGGGGCTGTGGTAGTTAACTTTAGGCCAGAAAAAGTCAGTGTCATTCAGCCTCGACAGTTAAGTTTAGAAAAAAGATTGTGGTTTGGATTAAAACACTCCCGAGGAACAAACACGCATTTCCTGGGTGAAAGTATTTAGTTTTTGCACTTTGTCCAAGTGGTGTTGCCATTGCTAGCTGTCAAAGATGGCAGCCATTCTGCACATGCGTGACTCACATTGGGGGACTAGGGGTGGAACGGTTCATGTATTTGTATCAAACCGAAACAGTACGGGCGTCACGGTTTGGTGCATGAATTTACACGGAGAATACACGGTATAAAAATAAATAAAACTTGCGTGCAAATGTTATGTATAACTAATTTAATGCGGAACTACTGTTAGATACGCAGGTTCTTCAGGGACACCTAATCTGTAGCCCCGCCTTAGCTCTGAAGCTCTAATTGGCAGCCGAGTTTGCTTACGTATGCAGTTTTTGTGAGTCAGATAGCAGCACTAAGGGCGAGTATGGCGGGTGGTGGCGAAGAGTTAGAGGACCCGCCGGCCTCTTTAAGATCGCAAGTTTAGGAAAACTTTGTTTTCCCCAGTCAGTTCCAGTAGTACAGGCGAGAGAGTGGTGGATACAACTGCTGTCGTAGATTAGTGTTACGTTTCCAGCGTCACGTCTCCAAACCATTACGTTAGTTGGGACAGACGCCTTGTTTCTGCAAGCTAACTATAGTAGCACTAGCCAAGCAGGGAGCAGCTTTCTGTGGTGAAAAATGGCCGGGAGACGTTGACATCTGACTTTACACACTTCAGGCTGTTGCAGCTAACCTAAGGGAGGCTTTACCACCTAGTGTCTCTAAGACATGCACAATAAAAAAAAAATTGCCTTCTGCATTTTCTTTTTGTTTTTTCCTCCACTGTACCAAACTCATACCAAACCGTGATGGCTGAACCGAGGTGTGAACCGAACCATGACTTCTGTGAACCGTTCCACCCCTATAGGGACTCACATTGTGTCTTGACAAGGCCCATGCTTGCTACCCAGCTTGCTAAATTTAAATGGATACAAAACAAGAACCAAGATGTGCTGTGTTTTGTAAGTGGTTTGGTTCAAACACCAGTAAAAAGCAAATTAATTTGAAAATGACTGTGGAAGAAACACGTTTATCAGCAGACTGTCTGATCAGTTTGATTTATCCAGCATGGCTAACAGCCGGAAACCTACTGCAGGGGAGGGACAAATCTGTCGAATAACTATAGTTCTACTTCTACGCAAACATGTGCAATGGATATATTGTACATGTACATTGTCCAGTTTTTTATATTTTCATATTAAAACACTTAACTGACAACATACATAACAACAATAAAAGATGAAACAGTGATACTAATTTGAAGTTTTTAAAGAGCCCCTAATATGTTTTTTTGAAAAATTCCCGTCTTTTAGTGTGTTATATAGTTTTCTGTGTTTTTTGTGCAATAGATGTATAATGTACAAAAATGTACTGCAAACAAAGCTTTCTTTCCCACGGTCAGCAATTTTTTCAACTGGCTGAAACGTCTTTCCAACAATCCTATTTGAAATACCTAAATTAACGATGTCATTAATTGAGAATGCCAGCCCAGTTTGATATGCTGGTGCTGCCCAAAGGTGCTGTCTGAGCAAGCACAGCCCGCCCAGTGGCTCGTTTGATTTTGGTTGACCAATCACAACAGAGCCCAGTCTTTTTAAGGCGGGCCAAGAGCTTAGACAAAGCGTTTCAGCCAAAGAAGCTGCAGCAATAGGCTGTGTGAGAAACATAATAGGTTTTTTGAACATCCATGCATGTAAACGTATTCTTGTAGCCCCAAGAGTACAAATATGACGCTAAAAAGGAGTATAAAAGGGGCTCTTTACGTGTTTTGTCAAACAAGTCGAAACACTTTTAAGAGTTGATTTTATTATTTAAATATAGTGCTGGTTTATATGTACTTTTACTTTCACCAAACCCATATTTAACAGTGAGATTGATTAGATTTATTTTAAGTATGATGTAACAGGACAGAGAAAGGAAAGTAGCAGCAATAGAGGAGAAGCAGATTTAACTAAAGATGTGTTTTTATTACACCACATCTCAACTTTCCGTGACTGTCACTTTAACCCTGTAAAAATAGCCCCCCCATTTTCCTCCCAATTTAGTTGTTGCGATATTCAGAATCTTTGTCGCTGCCAATCTGTCTGTTAGTCTGCTGACGACAGACTACCATGTGCCTCCTCCACATGATGCTGCCAGCCACTTTTCTGCAAGAATTGCCAAAGAAGCAACGCAGACACAATCCCCAAACTATCATCCTACCTGCAAACACTGCCAAATGTGTTGGAGTGATCAAAGCAGTGTATACAGCCATGTTTGGCCAACTGTGGGAGTAGAAATCATCTCAACACTTTCACAGCAAAAACCCATCTGCATGGACAGCTTTATAAATCTAAATGCTTCCATCTTTGTGAATAGTTTAATTTGAGAACTTAAGACAGGTTTATGCATCTGGTCCTGGATTTCTGTAGTGGTGGACAAATGTTGAACCACTACAGGTTAAGCTGTCTGTCGCAAGAAAATCATACTTTCATAACTGTAGCTGTGTAAATGAGCACCATTGCTGGACTTTGCCTACAAATGACTTGATGGTTTTGCCTTTGTTTTGTAATCAACCCTTCCAGTTGCCTTGGCATGAGCAGTGGTAAAAACATAACACCAGACTCACATTACTGCCCACCAGGCAGACCTGACCACGCTCCAAATGCAGGGGAATTTTGGCATTGGTGGTTGACACTGTCAATTGAGTGATTCATTGATTTACGACAGCAGTACTGAAGATGTATTGCAGTGACTGCCTTGTGTGTTGCTCAGTTAAAGCAAAGCTAAAGCAACTTTTGCAACTTTTTAAAATGTTTCCAAAATTGTTTCAGTGGTTCAGCGAGTCATAACCGGGGGAAAGGCAATTCTGCATTCAATTCATTCTGCAATGGGGCAATTCCGCCTCCAACCTGTAGGGGGACCGAAGCGGGAAAAGTTACATAGTGTTGCTTTAAATACTTTTGTAATCGGGAATAAAAACTTAAAATTAGAAGCAATCAAGTACCACGAGTCATCAAAAAGGAACCTACACAGGATAAGTTGTCAGCTGGTAAAAAGCCTGTGTGGCTGGTGGACTGTGGCTAGTAACCAAAAAAGTTGACTTCAGGCCCTGCTGCCCACTCAATGTCTGCTCTTACAGATACATTTTGAGAGGCCTGAAACAGCTCAACTTAACAAACAAACAAACTGGTGGAGAAGGGCACTTCAGCCAGAAAGGTAGAGGGGCCCTGATCCACTATAACTACATAGTTCACTGACTTCCAGATCATTAGCAGCCATTTACCTGTTTTGCCCAGACATTAAACCGCTGTAATGGTCCACTCAGTGGTTCAGAAACTGCATTTTATCCACAGTTGTAGTTGTCCAATATGTTGAAAGGCAGGTCACTGTGTTGGGTTGAATTGAACCACACATTAGGCCAAACAAACTGTAAGCTCTCATTTAAAACTTCCACATGGTTGTCTTGGCATATTTTGGCTCTGTCAATGTGCACAATACAGTGTCTTGTCAAAGTGCTTAATTGATTTGTCTGTCACATCTCCCCCAGCGCCTCCTGTCTGCTCTACATCCTGCCTCCCTCCAAAATCTTCATTTAACGTCTTTCACAAGAAGATCTTAAGGAGCAGTGTCACTCTAAAGTCTTAAGGTAATTTTGATAAGTAAGTCAAATAATAAGAAGTTTCTCTTCCTGCTTCTTCATTTTCTGCAATTTGTAATAATGTCCAACCTGGAAATATAATTCAGGGTCTGGCATCTTGAGAGGAAACATGGCAACCCCAATCTTTCTATTACACAAATCTTTCCCACAACTGCTGGCTCTTCCCCAGATGGCCACTTTTTAATGCCTTCTCTCCAACTGGCTACTTTTGTGCTTGTAATTCATTTTCTTTTCTAAATGGTCATGCATTGCACAGATCTATCCATCCCTAGCACTGGGTTAGCACAGGAAAAGGGGATGTTTCCTGTTTTCTACCTATCCCTGTTTGAAAACGTGTGCAAGTACCTCCATGTATAACAGTATGTGCAAAGCTGCAACTTGACACATTTCAGTTATTAGAACTCTGCCAACATGAGTGCAGTGACTCACACATTGGCCCTGTTCACCTGTTTGGGTTCACTCAGCTCCCTGTAACACTGAACTTGGAAATTTGCAAGGATAAATAATAAAGCAATAATCCGTTGCAAGTGATATTAAATCTGTGGTAGAGTAATATGCGCACAGTGAGTGATTTGTAGAAAATTGTATTACAGTTGTAATTTGAAGGACAAATTAGTATTAGTCACAACATCAGAAACCCGGAGGAAGAGGATATTATTTATCTGAAAGGGATTATCTTTTGCACGTCTCTATCATGCAAGAGGGATCACTCCTCTGTTGCTCTTCCGTTTTTTTTTATTTTTGGGGGGGGGGGGGGGGGGGGGGGGCCCTCATCTGAATTGAGAATCTAAAGACAGAGGGTGTTCCATGCTGCTATTCAGATTGAAAAGCCCCCTGAGGAAAATTTGTGATATTGGGCTAAAAAAGTCAACTTCCCCTGACTACACGTGCTTGACCAATAAAGCTGATTCTGATTCAGAATAGGTTTTCATGTACAGGGAATTTGCCTTCATAATATGGTTCCTATTAATAAACATAGCAAGAGAAAATAGAACTAAAAAGCACGTACTGCCAAGGTCAAGAATCATGAATAGAAAATAGAAAAATTAACAAATATGTAGTATACATTAGAGGATATTATGCACGTGCAAAGTCCACCGTATAAAGTATGAAGAACATGTGCTTTGTGCAGAGATAATAATCCGAAACCCGTTATAGCCTCAGCGTGGGCATGAGTTCCGAGAAGTTCAACCAAAGATTTATTTTTATTTCCCGGATTGTCTTATTTAAAGATCAGAATTTGGCCTTGAAAATACCTCAAAAGGTAATCGTATCTTGTACTTTTTTGTAGTGTCACAGAAAATAAACACATTTTGGTGTAACATGGATGTTGGTGTAGTAATGCCCCCACTTATAAGAGCGTTGTGTTACCTTACACATGTACAGGAAGGGTTATAGTCCACAGGTTTATACATTTTGAAATTAAAGGGGATAAAGGTGTAGTAATGGTACTCCACATCGACTGGACTCTTTTTGGAAGTTCCCAACAAGGGGTCCAAAGAGTAGTACCCTTTACTGTTTTTCTTTTTTAATTGAGTCTCTATTGATATACTAAAGAAGATGTAAAGGAATATAAGAAATGTCTGTGGTCTTAATAGATAAAGGGCAGGGTGATTTCAATCTCATTGCAGCCGGGTACATTATATATCTAGACGTTGATATTGTTGCACATCTGAGCTAATATTGCTCTGTGCAGCTTGTAGCCTGATTAGCATCGCGTCCAGACTGCAACAGTACAAAGCGACGGCTTATTGTTTGCTGTTGCTTTTGACACAAATTTGGTTTAGTTAAAAAAAACTGTTGAGCTGAAAACAGCTTAAGAAAAAATTGCTGAATACGTT